>NC_057798.1:418825218-418906262 GCF_018294505.1 Triticum aestivum
AGGTTATAAGTAATCATGCATCAAAGAACTCAAATAACTTTCACAGATAAAAACATAGATCTGATCATAAACTCAGAGTTCATCGGATCCCAACAAACACACCGCAAAAAGAGTTACATCAAATAGATCTCCAAGAAACCATTGTATTGAGAACCAAGAGAGAGAGAGAGAGAGAGGAAGCCATCTAGCTACTAACTATGGACACGTAGATCTATAATGGACTACTCCTGCATCATCGGAGAGGCCCCAATGAGGATGATGAACCCCTCCGTGATGGTATCTAGATTGGATCTGGTGGTTCTGGAACTTGTGGCGGCTGGAATTGATTTTCATCGACTCCCCTAGGGTTTCTGGAATATTGGGGTATTTATAGAGCAAAGAGGCGGTGCTGGAGGCCACCAAGGTGGGCACAACCTACCTGGGTGCGCCTGGGGCCTAGGCGCTCTGGTGGGTTGTGCCCCCCTCGGGGCACCCCCTAGGTGCTTCTCCAGCCCATCTCTGGTCCAAAAAAATTCCACAAAAATTTTCACTGCATTTGGACTCCATTTGATATTGATTTCCTGCGATGTAAAAACAAGCAGAAAACAGCAACTGCACTTGACACTATGTCAATAGGTTAGTCCCAAAAAATGATATAAAATGATTGTAAAACATCCAAGAATGATAATACAACAACATGGAACAATAAAAAATTATATATATGTTGGAGACGTATCAGCATTTCCAAGCTTAATTCCTGCTCGTCCTCGAGTAGATAAATGATAAAAAACAGAATTTTTGATGTGGAATGCTGCCTAACATGTTCATCACATATTTTTCTCTTTGTAGCATGGACATTTGGACTTTTATATGGTTCAAAGCAATAGTCTAGTTTTTACATGAGGACTTTAATACTCGAGCATATCAACAAACAACCATGCCTTTCAAAATATTAACATTAAAGCTAGTTATCCCTAGCCCATTATGCTCAATCATTGATCCATTCATGAAACACACTCGCATATTAGCTACACCCAAAGCTCAAGTACAATCATAGTGCCCCTTAGTTGGTGCTTTATAAGAGAAGATGGAGACTCAAGTAAAAATAAAAATTGCATAAAGTAAATGAAAGGCCCTTCGCAGAGGGAAGTAGGGATTTGCAGAGGTGCCAGAGCTCAAAGCGAAAAAAGATAGAGATAAAACATTTTGGGTGGCATGCTTTTCCTATCAATGAAAACGATCGATTAGTTCCCAATACTTTCCATGCTAGATATATCATAGGCGGTTCCCAAACAGAAAATAAAGTTTATTCCTTTTTCCACCATACTTTCACTTTCCATGGCTAACCGTATCCACGGGTGCCTTCCATACCAACACTTTCCAAGGAATTTATTATTTGACAACATAAAGTAAATTCATTTTCATTTCGGGACTGGGCATCCCTAATACCTTTTCCGTACTCCCGTGCAATGACAAGTGAATAAACACTCATCTTGAGAATAACATATCTAGCATGTAAATATATCAGCCACCCCCTATCGTTTCATGAGCGGTACGAGCACACTAAAGGGAAATTTATTTTGAAAATTAGAGATGGCACATACAAATTTGCTTAGAACGGCAAAATAATACCGCATATAGGTAGGTATAGTGGACTCATGTGGCAAAAACTGATTTAAAGGATTTTGGATGGACAAGTAGTGATCATATTTAGTGCAAATGAAGACTAGCAAAAGATTGAGAAGCATCCAACCAAGAAACGAAAAATCTCATAAGCGAGCAATAAGCATAACTAACACCGAATAATGCACCACAAGTAGGATGTAATTTCATTGCATAACTATTGACTTTCGTGCTTGCATAAGGAATCACAAACCTTAACACCAATATTCTTACTAAAGCATGATTATTCATCAACATGACTCAAACTATTACAAGGAATCAAGTTTATTTTGTCCAATGATCTTCATGAAAGTTTTTATTATATCCTCCTTGGATATCTATCACTTTGGGACTAATTTCATATGTTGCTTTTGATAAGCTCAAACAAATTTAAGTGAAGAACATGAGCATCATATTTCTTTCTCTCAAAATAATATAAGTGAGGCAAGAGAGAATTTCTTAATTTTTTTTACTAACTCTCAAATAAATCTGAGTGAAGCATGAGAGCATTTCTTAAAAAATACTAAAGCGCACCATGCTAAAAATGATATAAGTAAAGCACTAGAGCAATTCCAAAGCTCATAAAGATTTAGCAATTCTAACAAGTCATGGCATAATTTTGGCTCTCTCAGATAGGTGTGTCCAGCAAGGATTCAAGACTTAAAATAAAAACAAAACAAGCAAAGACTCGTATCATATAAGACGCTCCAAGCAAAACTCATGATATGTGACAAATAAAAATATAGCTCCAAGTAAAATACCGATGGTTGTTAGAAGAAAGAGGGGATGCCACTCGGGGGCATCCCCAAGCTTAGTTGCTTGATACTTCTTTAATATTATCTTGGGGTGCCTCGGGCATCCCCAAGCTTAGCCTTTTGCTAATCCTTATTCCTTCATCCATCGCGATCTCACCCAAAACTTGAAAACTTCAATCACACAAAACTCAACAAAACCTTCGCGAGATCCGTTAGTATAAGAAAGCAAATCACTACTATAATTACTATTGCAAACCCATTCATATTTTATTTTTGCATTATATCTACTATATTCCAACTTTTCTATGGCAAAAACTCTTCAAAGGAAACCATAGAATCATCAAAACAAGCACACAACACAAAGAAAATAGAACAGTTTGTAGCAATCTGGATATTTCGAATACTTCTGTAACACCAAAAATTCTGAAAAATTAGGACAACGTGAGCAATTTGTATATTAATCTTGTGTAAAAAATTCAGAGCAAAAACACCTTTCCGTGATTTATGAAAATTGTTTTCTAAGTGCAAAAGTTTCTATTTTTTCAACAAGATCAAATCAACTATCACTCAAATCATCCCAAAGGCTTTGCTTGGCATAAACACTAATTTAAACCACAAAAACACATCTAATCAGAGGCATAATTGGTATTTTATTGAAAACAACAAGAAAACCACAAAGCAAAAAGATACAAGTTGGGTTGCCTCCCAACGAGCGCTATCATTTTACGCCCCTAGCTAGGCATAATGCAAATGATCTAAGTATTTTCATATTTATTTTTATTTTCCTTAGAGGTGTCCTTGTCAAGAGGTTTTGTAAAGACAACATAGAACACCTTATCCATACAGACTTTAGCACTATCAAGTTGCTTATCGTCATATCCCTTTTGGTTTCCGGCAACAATCCAAGAATAGTGTTGATTAACATTATTGAAAACTTGTTGGATTATATCTAAAACAAGGACTTCCTTTCTAAGATTCTCATGAAAGATTTGATTATCCCCAAGCAAATGTCTTAGCACATAATCACTATTATAAAGAATTTCATCTATCACCATTTCTTCACGATTCATACCATAGAAATCAAAAAATTCCCGTGCTTCCCGTACTATGTAATCAAATTCATTCATAAGAACAAGGGTAGCCAACTTTTTAGATTTGGGATTCTTTATAACGGGTAACTCGAAAAACAATCTTTGCAAGGTAGGATGGGTATAGATAAATTTATTTTCAAGTTTTAGAACTAGTGCTGAAATAGCTTCCGCATAAGACTTAGTCCTCTTAAGTATAGGAACATCATCAAGACTTAAATTTCCAACACAATTGAAAAATTCTTGGATGTGTTCTTTTCCTATAACATTCCCTTCCCCCAAAACAAAGCTTTAGCATCCAGATTGCTAGATCATCCAATTTTAGGATTTAGGCCATCATCTATTTCTGCCATACCAAAGTCACTCATGGTGACGAATCTAGCAAACAAAAATCCAACAAGAAACGCGAACGAGAAAGAGGGCGAATAAAACGGCAAATTTTTGTGAAGTGGGGGAGAGGAAAAATGAGAGGCAAATGGAAAATAATGTAAATTGCAAGGAGATGAGATTTCTGATTAGGAACCTGGTAGATGTTGTGATGTCTCCCTGGCAACGGTGCCAGAAATTCCTTTTGATGCGGCTTGAACTACGTCGGTATTTCCCCAAAGAGGAAGGGATGATGCAGCACAACTACGGTAGGTATTTCCCTCAATGATGCGACCAAGGTTATCGAACCAGTAGGAGAACCATGCAACACCACGTAAACAGCTCCTGCACACAAAGAACAAATACTTGCAACCCGACGTAAGAGAGGAGTTTTCAATCCCTCACGGGTAAAAAGATAGGTAAAAATTGTAGTAGATTGGATAAATAGATCTTACGGGAATATGAGATAAAATAAATAGCAATAAATTGCAGCAAGGTATTTTTGTATTTTTGGATTAATATATCTGAAAATAAAAGCAAATAGAAATAGATCGCAAAGGCAAATATAATAAAGAAGAGACCCGGGGGCCATAGATTTCACTAGTGGCTTCTCTCGAGAAAATAGCAACAGTGGATAAACAAATTATTGTTGAGCAATTGATAGAACTTCAAATAATCATGATGATATCTAGGCAATGATCATTATATAGGCATCATGTCCAAGATTAGTAGACCGACTCCTGCCTACATCAACTACTATTACTCCACACATTGACTGCTATCCAGCATGCATCTAGTGTATTAAGTTCATGAAGAAACGGAGTAATGCAATAAGAACGATGACATGATGTAGACAAGATCTATCTAACATTCTTAAGAAGTTGCTTCCCACTACTCCTTATTCTCTCACCATGCACACTATCCACATCAGCGATTTGCCATGTCATTATTCAGAGTAGATGATTTCCACTACTTTGATTTATCTCAACATGCAGCTACTCCAACTCAGCATATATGCCACATCAGCATCTTCCTTGAATGCATGCGCAAGCAGAAACGAATAGCCTCAATAGTCAGCCAAAGAGTAACAGCCATTAGTGCTTCTCCGTTTCCAACTGTAAGAGCCGAACGGCCTTTCTATGGCCAATCCTCCCATTAAATCTCCTCATTGCACACGAACAACATTTTCTCCGGCTGCCCCTTCATCTTTAATCTTCTCTTCTTCCTCATGTTGATCCTTTCTAATCTAACATATAATAGCCGAGCAGTATCTCTCCCTTCCCACGTACAAAGGTTGGCTTTTCCTCTACATACAGACAGCCATAGAAGGCCATCCCCATCTCACTTAAGAAAAAGGAAATCAATTTTTCCCCTAGCTACGGAAGTCCAGTGATCAGCGGGTGATCTCCACACGAATTCTGCTACTCCTGTCTGCCTTGCTTCTGACTCCTGTGTATGTGGGGCAAGCCGTCGTTCCGTAGCCCGCAACCCAGATCATCATGCAAGGCACCACCGAATCGGCATGTGCGCATGATCGCTCCACTCCGGATCGGACCTCCGTCTCTTTTGGCGTTGGGACGCGGGTCGGGCCGTCATTCTGTGGCCGGCCAGCCAGGATCCAAATCATCGGTGAAGGCATAGCCGGTGGAGGCCTCTTAGTGTTGTTGCTTTGCTCCACGGACGCTGTTTGCAGCAACGAGTGTCGAGGAGTCACCCTCGATCAACAGAGACGACTTCCCCGTGAGCTCCTACTTCAGGGCTTACATCGGCTCCGGCTTATCGGTGAGTACCGCCACACTTAATTTCACTAGGGAGATGATGAATACCATCGGTCACAACTTGCCATGCTTTTGTGTGGTTCAGTCATTCAGATTGTGCCTTTGTGATTAATACCCACTTCCCAGTCCCTATTCTGCAACCTGCACCATCTGTGCCTCCACCGCATGCTTGAGTATCAACTACAGATGTGGCTTCCGCATGGACTTTCACGGAGATGCTCTTTCACTTGGACATAAGGTACCATAGATCTTTTTATATTATATTATACAATGTGATTTTGATTTATTTTTTGCACTCATCTCATGCAAATGTTTGATTACTATTATAGTATGTCTTTTCTTTCCTGATGTATTTTCAGCAGTAGTATTCATGTGCAATGTCTCGATGCTCACCCAGGGCCTGCCAAAATCAGTGATGCCTCTTTTCTTGCACATGGATGGGGTTTATTTTGGTGGTAGCCAGAATTTCTTTCACCCCAAATCAAGCATTTAACTTTAATATCTACACACTGGGGTGTACTTCCTTTCCTCTTGATTTTTGAACTATGATATTTCCAACAGCTCTAAGTGTATAAGTTCGCAGTTTGCTCTAGCCATTTCATCATATAGGTCATTATATAACAGCTGAAAATTTAAGCCAGCAATTGATATGTATTTGCAAAGTCTATTATTGAATAGAAGCAAAAAAATTAAATATATGTCCATGTTAAATATGTTAATATTTACATGCTATTTTTTGCATGTTAACTGATTCATGAAATGAGACGTTGAGGTGGCCGAATATTTGTATAATACAGTGTGCTTCCTTTTTCTCTGTTAATACTTCAACATATTATTTTTAATTGTACTAATTGATCTTGATTTTGCATTTTTCACATAGTTTTTTTCTTGCTTGGTGCATCTTATACCTATTCGAAAACGGGCATGGTAAGTTAACATTCCACCATGTTCTTTCTCCAGTGATTTTTTCTTACACTTGTTTAGTCCTGGAAGAATGTGGCAACATATATCAACTCATACGATGTTGTGTTGCTTATCCAAGGATAATCGGCTCAAGAAGCTGAGGTCACTCCTTTTAGTTTAAAAGAATTGTTTCCTCTTAGTATGGTGGTTTAATGTTTGAAGATTACAATATTTTTACCTATCATTAGTTTGCATCCATGCAGCGCTGGGAATATTTCGAAAGAAGCTCACATCCAAGTAACATTGATGGACACCGATAGTTATCATGTCTGATTGGAAAAGATGAACCATTCAATATTTTTTTGCGAGGCCCCATAACTGAGGCGAGACTTCTTTTCTACCGATTTGCTAGAGATGCTCTATGTGGATTTAGTGTTCAATGCAACAAATTTGATGCTTTCAATATGTTCTCCTTCACAACTTAAACACTTAGTTTTGTTGTAAAATATTTGTTTCCCTTAGTTTTGTTGTAATACTTTCATATGATAAATAGATTGTTATTATTAAGTGCATTTCACATAATTTTTGAAATACATTGGTGTAAACTTAAAGATTGTAATTTTGTGGTTAATGCCTTCTCAAATTAATTTTGGTAGTTAGTTGTATACGTTCTAAGTTTCTAATTGGACTTCTCATTCTTTCATACATAACAAAAAAAATTCATATTGAAGAGGATGGTTCTTCGTATGGAGTGCTATGGACCACAAATTGTTATAGTCAGCCATATTTTACAGGTATTCAAACCACTTTTTTATGTGGATGCTTAGCGTCATTTCATTTGTCTATGAACCTTCTTATGCATGGGATTCATTGTGTGCATGCGTCAATCAAAGATGCACCTTCTATATATAATTTTATATATGCAATCCTACAAATATGTATCTACGCATTCTCGCAGCAACGCGCGGGGGTATCGTCTAGTTTATGTAGAAATAGACCCCATCTTGTTATCCTTAATGGCAACGATACATATGTGTCGTTTCCCCTTCTGTCTCTGGGATTAAGCACTATAAGATCGAACCCATCACAAAGCACCTCTTCCCGTTGCAAGATAAATAGATCAAGTTGGCCAAACAAAACCCAAATATCGGAGAAGAAATACGAGGCTATAAGGAATCATGCATATAAGAGATCAAAAGACTCAAATAACTTTCATGGATAAAAACATAGATCTGATCATAAACTGAAAGTTCATTGGATCCCAACAAACACACCACAAAAAGAGTTACATCAAATAGATCTCCAAGAGACCATTGTATTGAGAATCAAGAGAGAGATAGAGGAAGCCATCTAGCTACTAACTACGGACCCGTAGGTCTACAATGGACCACTCACGCATCATCGGAGAGGCACCAATGAGGATGATGAACCCCTCTGTGATGGTGTCTAGATTGGATCTGATGGTTCTGGAACTTGCAGCGACTAGAATTGATTTTTGTTGACTCCCCTAGGGTTTCTGAAATATTGGGGTATTTATAGAGCAAATAGGCGGTGCGGGAGGCCACCGAGGTGGGCACAACCCACCTGGGTGCGCCTGGGGCCCAGGCACGCCCTGGTGGGTTGTGCCCCCCTCGGAGCACCCCCCCGGTGCTTCTCCGGCCCATCTCTAGTCCAAAAAAATTCCACAAAAAGTTTCGCTGCACTTGGACTCTGTTTGATATTGATTTCCTGTGATGTAAAAAGAAGCAGAAAATAACAACTGACACTTGGCACTATGTCAATAGGTTAGTCTCAAAAAAGATATAAAATGATTGTAAAATGATTGTAAAACATCCAAGAATGATAATATAACAGCATGGAACAATAAAAAATTATAGATACATTGGAGACGTATCAAACAACAACTTTATTATTGCCTCTAGGGCATATTTCCTCCAACAAGAGAGGTAAGTACTTCCTCAGTTATGAAACCAAGGTTATCAATCCAGTAAGAGAACCAAACAACACTATGTAAACATCACCTGCACACAAACAACAAATACTTGCAACCCAACGCGTAAAGGGGTTGTCAATCCCTAACGGTATTGAGATAGATTAAATTGTATGAGATTTGATAAATAGATCTAACTAAAACATAAAATGAAATAAATAAAGAAAAATTGTAGGAAGGTACTTTTGGTTTTAATATGGTAGGAAATAGACCCGGGGTCGTAGTTTTCACTAGAGGCTTGAGAAAATAGCATACGGTATGTAAACAAATTACTGTCCGGCGATTGACAGAAAAACAAATAATTATGACTATATCCAAGGCAATGATTATGTATATAGGCATCACGTCCAAGATTAGTAGACCGACTCCTGCCTGCATCTACTACTATTACTCCACACATCGACCGCTATCCAACATGCATCTAGTGTATTAAGTTCATGGGAAAACGGAATAATGCATTAGGCAAGATGACATGATGTAGACAAGATAAACTCACGTATGAATAAACCCATCTTGTTACCCTTAAAAGCAACAATACATGCGTGTCATGTCTCCTTGTGTCACTGAGATTGAGCACCACAAGATCGAGCCCATCACAAAGCACCTCTTCCCATGGCAAGAAAAATCAATCTAGTTGGCCAAACCAAACCAATAATTTGGAGAAGAAATACGATCATGCATAAACGAGTTCAGAGAAAACTCAAAATAATATTCATGGATAGATCTAATCATAAAATCACAATTCATCGGATCCCAACAAACACACCGCAAAAAGTCATTACATGCAACCTTCCATCTCCCACTCTCTCCTGAGGCCCTCGATGAAATCCGAGACATTCAATCACTCTCCAGATTGAGCCCCTCTTCAACAAACACTGGCATGTGGCACTATATATGGGGGGAAACCGATTTCAAGGCAATCGACTACTATAAATTCTGATTCAGAAATGTGCAAGCCCACCCATCGTTTCGATTTCTCTGGAGCTCGAAGTGCACTATGAAGATCAAGGTTTTGGTTGGCTGCTCCTAGATGATAGACTGAATACACGGAACATGCTGAAACGTCGCCACTACAACATTGGTGATGACTTTGGTTGCCTCCTCTGCGGCCAAAACATTGAGGAAAAATAGTGGATCACATGATATTCACCTGTGTGTTTAGCCAGGCCTGCTGGAGGAGACTTGACATCATTTGGCCTGCATCCCCCTCGCGCCTTGATCTCGTCCAAAGGACCCAGGGTGCCTCGCATAGTCCCCTCTTCCTTGAAATTTTCCTCACGATGGCTTGGAGTTTGTGGAAAGAAAGGAATAACAAACACTTCAAGGAGTGAGTCACACCCAAGCATCTTGGCTCGCAAGGTTCAAGGAGGATTTCAACTTGCTGCAATATAGAGTGCGTGAGGTCCATAGGACCACTGTTACTACCTTTTGCAACACTCTCACCTGACCTACCTTGAGCTTTGTAAGCATTCACCACCCCGCTCGCATGCTGTTGTGAGCAGGGTATATACATTATTGTAATCATGTAACACCCCCCCCCCACACACACACACAATAGGAGCCTCTCCTACTGTCTTCCCCCTGAAAAAGAAGTCATTACATCAAATAGATCTCCAAGAACAACAAGGAGAACATTGTATTGAAGATCAAAAAGAAAGAAGAAGCCATCTAGCTACTAACTACGGACCCATAGGTGTGTGGTAAACTACTCACGCATCATCGGAGGGACAACAAGGATGATGAAGAACCCCTCCGTGATCGTTTCCCCCTCCGACCGAGTGCCGACAAAGGCCTCTAGATTGGATCTCGTGGTACTGAAACTTACGGCGGCAGAAAAAGTATTTCGTCGACTCCCCTATGGGTTTTGGGATTTTAGAGTATTTATAGAGGCAGAGGTAGGTCAAGAGGGTGCCCGTGGGCCCCACTAACCACCAGGGCCCGCCCCACGAGCGTCCTCTCGTGCCCTCCAGAAGCTTCCTGGGTGTCTTCCTGCCAAAAAAAATCTCCAAAAAAATTATGGCATTTGGACTTCGTTTGGTATTGATATTCTGCAAATTAAAAAAACAAGCAAAAAAGCAACTAGAACTGCGCACTATGTCAATAGGTTAGTCCCAACAAATGATATAAAGTTGCTAGTAATGTATATAAAACTTCCAAGATTGACACTTTAATAGCATGGAACAATAAAAAATTATAGATACGTTGGAGATGTATCAGTTTCCCACACTTATAGTCTGTGAATGTTGCTTTGTCTTAACCGAAATGATACACACAGTTGTTGTATTATGCTACTCGTATTTTAAACTATGTCTCTATCTTAATTTGCCAACTTAAAAATGTGTTGGAATAGATAACACAGTGACCATAGCCATAGTACATAGATATATGTCCGTTTCATGTTGTTATTATTTATAATAAAAAACATTTTAGTATAATCATGTTCATTTTACTACTGAACTAGTTTACCAAAATGAGTTCCATATACATGCTAAACCCTAAACCCTAAACCCTAAATCTGTCTGCTTGTTCCTCTTTTAGAATGCTAACAGAATATAGAAGAAGACTACCCTATTATGTCATTTATTCATGGGACTTTGAGATTTTAGAAACTGAACATGTGTAGGCCTATTATTTCTAACACGACTCATGCCAAGATCCACAACACTGTCGCGGCGTGCATTTCCTTCCAGGCCATGTGCGGCGACGGGGTGTTTGAGCAGGGAAACGAGGAGGGGCTGCTCCCTGGTACCTACGCGTCGTCGCCTTGCCATCCATCGTTGCGCTCACCACCACTGTGAAGGAGAAGGCATTGCATACATGCACCTCGTATGGGCTGCTAGCTAGCTAGCTTCGACTAAATCAACACTACAAATTTAGCTTGTGAAAACCGATGCCACCTACTGCTACACTGTCGTGCATGTCGATTATTAAGAGGAACAAGTCAGTGTCGAAGTTTTGACAGTAGGTTCATTTTTGAATGTTGATTGCCCTATTTTAGGGCACATGTTGGAGATGGACGTTTTGGTGTTGTAAATTTTGCTTCAAGCCAACTTTTGATGCCCTGAAATAGGGCACCTATTGTAGATGTTCTTACAACACCAAAGCGTGCTTTTTAGGACATTGAAAAACATTTATCTCTAATAGCTTCCCTAAAATAGGGCACTAGTGCTCCAACGATTACCCTAAAATAGGGTAGCCACACGACAAATGCATATGAACAAAATATGAACTATGACCAATTTAAACTTTGCAAAATCATCACACACATAATTAACAACATATCAAATTCAACGTCAAATGCACATATCAATTTGAAATGCAAACCATAGCCTCATAGTGCAACATATCAAACTTATAAAAGTGCATCATGAACACAAACAAAATCACACATATAATAAAAGTAACATAGCATCTCAACTTTCATCTTCTCCATTGTCACTTTCCACATTGTCAACATTGGTCTCATTGTCAACATTGGCCTCATGGTGAACATTGGCTTCTTTCTCTTCATTGCCACACGTGTATCATCGACGCAGCCACCCGTATCTCCACCCTAGCCGCCTCTCATTGCACCCATCATACCACCATAGCCACCTCCCATTGCGCCCATCGTATCACCATAGCCACCTCCCATGGCACCCATCATACCACCATAATCACCTCCCATGGCACCCATCGTACCACCGAAGCCACCTCCCATGACACCCATTGTACCATCATAGCCACCTCTTACGACACCTATCATGCTCATCAAAGCACCCATGAATCCTCTCATGCCGCCATCCATGCCTCTTCTAAGTCATCCATGTCTCCGACGATGGAGGCGGGTGGCGGGAGGCCGGAAGGTGGTTGCGGCACGCGCGATTCCCGCGTGGCGGTTGACTGCTCGCACATGTTGTTTTCGTTTTGCGGCAATAATCCAACTCCAACAAATGTAATTTATAACTAGCCTAAAATTAGAGTAAAAAGATTCATAGACAAAATATTTGTTTGAGCAGCGTTTTTGTTCCCAATTGTTGAAAAAACCCAGTTATTCCCTTTTTTAGAGCAGCTATTGAGACACAAGCCCCTAACAAATTCGCAGGTTTATAAGAGCAACTCTAGCAGATCCTGTATAATCTGGTACTGTAAAATCATTTTAGGATTACCCCTAAAACAATTTTGTTCGTAATGCAAATTCAACACAACTAGAGTTCATACATATCGGAAACATAGATCAAACTACAAATTAAACTTCGGGGAGACTGGCTCAACCATTGATGCCGAGATAGAACTTCTTCACCGACTTGCAGCACACGTGGGCATACGCGTGATCCTCCTTTGCGGCGACAAGCCTGTCGGCGACACCTTCTTCTTGAAGCTGGAGCTAGATGGAAGCCAAACGTTCTCTCTGATAGTGCTACAACTTCTGGATGAAACTGCTCCAAAGTGAATTGGGACTGCTCTGCTTCACCAAAATCAGTTTCACTCCACTAAATTCACTTTGGAGCAGTTTCATCCAGAAGTTGTATCACTACCATAGAGGGCTAAATTTCGTGTTTTGACCCTTTTCCGATAGAAATTCAGGATCTGACCCCCATTTGAAATATTTTCGAGATTTGACCCTTTTGCTACCACCAGGGCCTCTGGCGGTAGGGTTAGACAACCTACCGCCAGGTGCCCTGGCGGTAGGGTGTGACGGAGGGGGACGACGGTCGTTTGCCTGCGCTAATGTGGATAAGTACCTTACCGCCAGGGTAACTGGCGGTAGCCTGTCTAACCCTACCACCAAGGACCCTGTCGGTAGGGTCCTGTGTTTTGCCGTGTAAAGTTTCTATAACGGTATATGCAATGGCCCTGGTGGTAGGTTCACCCTACCGCCATGGGGGATGGCGGTAGGATGTCTAACCCTACCGCCAGTGTGCCTGGCGGTAGGGTCCTCTGTTTTGTTGTTTCAAATTCATTTGGTTGCTTGTTTTCAAATTCAATATGACAGCAATATCACAACAAGTTTCACAAAATATGACTACAATATCATAGATTTTAAACAATTAAACTTGGGCATCACATAGATCCATATTAAGATAACTTGAAGTGCATAGAACATTTCAAACGAAATTCAACTAATCAGTAAACGAAGTTCCACATAGTAGCAAACACATAGATCCACAAATAGCAAACACATAGTTCCACGTAGTTTCACAACCACTAGACGAGTTCAACCAAACGAAGTTCAACCAAACTACAAGAGCCAACCATCGAAGAGCATAATCACTTGCTCCTTCCTCTTTTGGAGGTACGGTCCTCGTTGTTCTTTGAACGAAGCTCTTCAGTCTTCTTCTTGGGCCGTCGAGGAAGCAGTCACTGGAAAGGGTCCGGACTCAGCAAATCCTTCTTCTTCAGATTCCTCTTTGGTGGCAGCTGAGATGCTTGAGATGATTGAGTTGTTGGAGGTCCATAATCTTCATCGTACTCCTCCTCCTCATTGCTCTCATCCTCCTCCTCCTCCATTTCTTCATGTGTGGCCTCCTCATCATCATCATCATCCTCAACCAACCTAGACGACGAGGGAGCATGGCTCGATGAGGCGATGTGACCCTGTGTGGCTACAAGCTGATAAGCTTTAACCGACCCAGCTCCAGCACACCCAAGCAGCCCTACCAGCTTGCGACAATGCTTCACGAACTTCTGCACTCACAATGAAACAAGGGCATAATAAGTATCAGGTTTATGATTTCAAGTGAAGAAGATGCATCTGTTCCGAGGAGGCTGAAATCGTACCTTCATCGTCCCCCTCATTTTGTTCTCAGATTGGACAGTCCCGGGGGCATCACCTAGTGCATCTGAGGCTTCAAAGATGCACCTGTTCAGCTCACCAGACTGCAACGGCATAAGCCAGTCACGTTGACGAATACAATAATTTAAATATAACCTCTCGGTTCAAACTTAGCACTCTGTTGATGAGGGGGGCAAACTCCCTAAATCCACTGTGCATGTCTCTGATGCCGGTCTGGTAGGCCTCTTCCTCGGGGTCATCCCTCTACAGCTCCGTGATGTCTTCCGCCGTCCACTGAGGCCTGAGATGAAGACGGTGCTTCTGGCCATCATCGAACCACTTCATGTGTCGGTTCAGGTAAACATCCCAGTTAGTTACCTTCCTCTCCACGTCTTTCCGGTTCCTCCGTCGGTTCCACTCTGTCACATGATTTTTATGCTCCTTTCCCTAGTCTGTGATCGACTGATTCTTCTGCCGGCTCATCCTGCAAGGCATTAGCAACAAGAAACATCATAACAAAGTCGAACACAATGAATTCATGGGCACACGAAGAACAAGCGCAGGCACTCACAAGTGGAGCGCATGGCCGCCGGTATCGGTGGGCTGGCCCGGTGGGGTATGTTGAAAAATCCCAAACTGCGTTGCCACGCGTTGTGGCAGGTGCCACTCGACAGCGTACACACAGATCATGGGCACGATGCACCGCCAGAGACCACTGTCCTCATCGCACACTTTGTTCAGATCAAATCCCCACTCTCGGTCATGATACGGCCACCAGGTTACCTATTACATATACGGTGCTAAGTTGCCACTCTCGGTCAAAAGTGGAATCAAAGAGAAATGTGTTTAGCGAGTTCATATACCTGCGTATGCGTCAAAGCGTCCAAATCGTTGGTGTAGGTCTTGTACGAAGTCTTGTTTAGACCCGTGTAGAGTTTGACAATGTCCCACTCGTAAGCTACGATGGGGTGTCGAGCCTCGTCGCCGTCTTCGCTATAGGCACCCCATGGGCGTCTTGGCAGCTTCTCAGGACGCCCCACTGGCAGATGCTCCCACATCCAAATGGAGAAGGCCCAGACAAAGCCACCCATATTGGACTTGTCTCCTGTCCTCTGTGTTGCGTCGTCAAGCTGCAAAAAATCAAATGAGGATCAGATACAACAAAATGTCATGGACATACTTTCGTAGGTAGGCAATTAGATACTCTCTTACCGAACGGTATGGGTAGGCGAGAGATGCGGTCCCCCAACTGTACCCTGCATCCCAGTCGGCTAGGAAGAACAGATAGTACCAGTTGGCAGAGTTCCCACATGCGTCTGGAAACATGACCTCCGTGAGAATATACCACAGGTAGGCCCTCGCGTACCACTCCACAGTCATCTCATCAGCGTCTTCGGGGCATGTCTTCCGGTGCTCCGAGAGCCAGGGCAACGACACACCGGATGTTGGTTGCCCTTAGCATCGGGGCAGCCGCCGATGAGGGTGGTAACCCTCTGCTGCAAGGTTGGTCCTCTCCACTCGCCCGGTCAGTGCATGACCCTCGAGCGGCATGGCAGTGATCATCGACCAATCCTCGAGGGTCACCGTCATCTCCCCGCATGGGAGATGGAAAGAATGGGTCTCCGGTCGCCACCGGTCAATCAGAGCTGTCAGAGCTGCGTGGACAAGCGTCGGCGGCTGACGCTTGAACTGCAAACGAAACCCAACAGCCAGGCTCTCTTGAAGAACGGCGCGTAGCGCTCGTCGTAGTCCATATGCCCATGAACCCCGTGACCCCTCATGCGCAGTGGCTGGAGCGTCTGTCAAAAAGTGAACGCCAAAATTAGGAAATTATTTTCATCAATCTCAAAACTTTGATCAATATTTCTTTCATATTACTTACCTCTCCGTTCTCTATGAAACGGGCACGATGACCCTTGTCGAATGCGTAGTCAAGCATGGAGTGCCGTGGGCCGATGTTGTCCGCAAGAGGTGGCCGCCTTAATAAAAATTCATAAACAAAAACATCGTAAGCACATCATATCAAAATCATATCACCATGCATCATATCACAAAAAAAATCAAATCATATCACCATGCATCATGTCACCATGATGGATCAAATCATATCAACATTACTCATATCAAAAAAAATCCCTTCCCCTCTTTAATCATATCAACATGCATCAAAAAATTCTCCAACAATAATTTTCAATGTATTATCTCACAACAACATGTTCATATCATCATATCAACATGCATCATCACTCCAACATGCATCATATCATCATATTTTTAAACAAAAAAAAAATCCTCCAACATGCATCATATCATCATATTTGTAAAAAAAAAATTCCTCCAACATCTTCATATCATCATATCAACATGCATCATCAACCTACAATCAATTCCTCCCACATGCATTACATATAATTTTTTTAACAAAAAAATTATGAACTAGGGTTCATCTTAACACTAACATATGAACTATTGATTATAGTTCATATTCATTACCACTACTTAGTAAAGAACTAAGAACTGGAACTAGAATCAAGCTAAAACAGTATTAGGCCAAAAAAAAAATCAATCTAAGTTCAAAAAAATGATGGATTTGAAGCAAATAATGCGTCGAATCGGAAGCAAGTTTGCAAAAACTAATTGGATGGATCGGAGGAGCTTACGATTCTCTCTTCGGGGCCATCTCGATCCGCCAAAACGGTGAAGAATTGGTGAAGATCCAAGGGGGGGAGTGGAGGAGATGAGAGAGGGAAAGAGGGACGACTTGGGGGAGAAAATGAGGAACTGCCGACCGGGGGGGGGGGGAGGGGGGTAGATGGGCAGGGGCGCGGGGGTTTCGGGCGAAATAACTGCCCGGACCCTACCGCCAGAGCCCCTGGCGGTAGGGCCCTCGTCCGCCAGAGGCCTTGGCGGTAGGAAAAAGGGTCAAATCCCGAAAATATTTCAAACGGGGTCAGATCCTGAATTTCTATCGAAAAAGGATCAAAACACGAAATTTAGCCACTATAGAGAATGAATGTTTGACTTTCATCTAGCTCCAGCTTCAAAAATGAGACAAGTTATTCCGTTTGGCTGGTGTTTTGTGGGGCGGAGCTAAATTTTAAGGCTTCGTTCGTCGACCGAACCAGATTCCTCATTCGCCTACCATGGAGACGCCGCCTCTACCACCTGCCCTGCCGTCCGTTCTCGCCCACCTGCGGTCCCTCCTCTCCGCCGCCTCTTCCGCTCTATCCTCCGTCCCTTCCCCACTCCTCGCCTGCTCCACCACCACGACGGCGACGATCGCCACCTCCTCCACACTCCCCGCACCTGCGCCCACCACCCCGCTCCCATCTCTCCCCTCTTCACCGACTTCCGAAATCCCCCTCCCGCTCCCGGCTGCGCCCGCCCCCTACCACGACTGCCCAGCCGTCGTCCGCACCACCAACCAACCGCCCGCCTCGTCCTCCCTCCCCGCCTTCCTCGCCGCCGAGTGTGCAGACTTCGCCTCCTCCACTGCCGCCCCAACCCTCTCCTCTCCTCCCCGCATCCTCCCGTCTGAGCTCTGCCTCCTACGTCGGGAGGTGGACTCCTGGGGCAGCCACCATCCCCCCGGGGCGTACTCCTACGCTGCGGCCCGCGTGGTGGAGGCACTGCGGCTAGGCGCCCTGCAGTGGGAAGTCGAGCTGCGGCGCTGGTTGCTCGCGAGCTCACCGAGATATGGTATCGTGATTGATGCGGCCAGTCGAGACCATATGTTTGTGCTGGTCAGGCTGTGTCTGAAGGCGGCGGCGGCGGAGGCAGGGTGCTCGCTGGAACGCCTGCCCAAGGGGGAGGGCGAGGAGTTTCGTCTTGATCCGAGGGCTGTGCGGTTCGAGTGCCCCAGACTGGTTGATGGTGTCTCGTGGTTGGCGATGCAGCTCGAGGTTTTGTATGGGAAGGGCAATGGCTGGTTCTTCGCGATTACGGCGGTGAAGGAGGCAATTCTTAGGTTGGGGTCTTGTTTGGCTGTCCTTGTTGGAGATGGTGTTGCTGGAGGCGCTAGTGAAAAAGGATGTGAGTTGAGAGATACCGGGACATCCCTTATTTTTGTTTCCCAGGTTGCTGCTGCCATTGCAGCCTTACATGAGAGGTTGTCCCTGGATAAGAAGATTAGGGCTCTGCAAGCACCACGCCCATCCAAATATCAGCTGTATGCTTCTTGAACCTTACTGTTACTTACTTAATCCAACAATGCAGATCAAGCAAATATGCTCATGCAGATCTTAATAAATAACGATGACACTGTTCAGTCCAAAACAAACTCTGACACTGCTCATGCAGATCTTGCTCAAGGAGCGTGTTGCACATAGATTGTAATTTGTGATGATGTTGAGTAATCATCATTGGAATGCATTTCCTCAGATTGTGATTAGTTAGTTAGTTTAGTTTGGTTTGGTAAGAAATTTCAACCATGACCAATACATTTGATTCTTGACAGGTTACTTGAATATTCACAAATACTGAAGCAAGGCTGTGATGAGCGTTCAAAGCGACCAAACTACAGAGCTGTTCTGGATTATGATGGAATTCTACCACGTCAAATGGATAACCAGGTAAAGTCATGCACTTCGTCAGAAGTACTTCTCTAGAATCCAGATACCATGCTGATATTTCTACATGCTCCATTGTTCTCTTGATTTACACTAACCTACTATTGACAAATTTTTTGTGAACATAATGTATGTGGAGTTTTCAATTTATGCTGCTTCATGCAGTAGCAGTGCTAGGCTTTTTCTTTTTCTTTTCTGAACCTTGATCTGTATGTATTCCCATGGATCGGAGGGAGTACTATTTTTCCATGCTTATTCTCTTTGTTTACTAATATTTATTAAATCAAGGTTTTGCCGAGTCATCGAAAAACATCAAAAAACATAATATGATTGGAACAAAGGAAAATGGTATGGATTTCGGAGATTTAATTCCTATAGGAAAACTTCCTACGGTGCTGTTCGGAATAAAGGAACGGCTCAAAAAGATTCCTATGAAATCCCTATGAAATTGGGCAATTTACATGAAGTTTGGAGGAAAACAAACACGAGGTCTTGCCTCATGTTTTCTTCTCCTTGTGTCCAGATTTTCTGCATTTTTCCTTTTTGGTATCCAAATGGCAGTTTTAAAGTATTCCTATGCTTTGGATTCGTGTAGGAATTGATGTTACATGGCATCTCAATTGCTGCAGTCATCCTATGTTTTTGAATTCCTGCGTTCTCAATGGGCCTTAAATTTTATTTACACAGGGATATAAAGATATTTTACATAAAAATTATGAATGGGTGGTGATAAATGATCAAATTTCATAAATTATCACTACTATCGAATTTACTAGAGTTTAATTATTTACTTCTCTTCATCACTTGAAAAGGAATCTGGTAGGTCCAAGACAAGGGAGGAGCTGCTAGCTGAAGAACGGGATTACAAGAGAAGAAGAATGTCTTACCGTGGGAAGAAAATGAAGCGAAATCCAACAGAGGTACATTTTAAATTTCAAATTTGCAAGTAATTTCATTTCTCTTAAGTTATCCTAAAAGTTGTCACGGCATAAGTTCCTGAGGGGATAGTTGATAGTGGTGGCTGGTGGGAGGTCGGGGACCGGAAGCTTGCATTTGGGTGCTGTGTGTAACGACCCTGCTATGGATCGAACATGAGGGAATGGATTGGTAGGTGAGAAGAGGGTGATCGAGAGGTAGGAGGAGTAGGTGAGTGCAGAGAGAGAGAGAGAGAGAGAGAGAGGTGAGAGTGTTTCAGACTTTTCTTCATACATGAACACTTGTACAGCAACCCTGACACAGTAAATAGACCATCCAGTTGGCTTGGGGCCACGCTGTCAAGCACACGCTAGCGACCACTAGTTCTCCTCTTCTGCTCGCGGGTCCCGCTCTTCTTCTTCACCACGCCTAGCCTCATCCTGGTTCTGCTGCAGCTGAACCCCTCTGTCCGCCTCCACTTCAGGCGTATCTTGGTTGGCTGAAGGGGGGTGCATGGCATTTGCCCTTCCTTGGGATGGATCTCCGCTGTCGAGGTCCATTCCCGGGAAATGTTGCTGGAGCACGTGATAGTCTTCCCAGGTCGCGCTCGCTACGACAGAGTGGCCCAGTGAACGAGCACCCGCGGAATAGCCGCGTTACCTTTCTTGACGAGACGACGCTCAAGAATTGCTTGTGGGTGCAGGTCACCGATCGTGAGGTCGGGAGGTGCAGGTAGTTTGCTGAAGACCAAGTGTGATCCACCTTAAAGGGTTGGAGCTGCGAAACATGGAAAACCGGATGGATCTTGTTGTCCGGCGGTGAGTCGAGCTTGTAGGCAAGAGAACCGACGCGAGGGAGGATCTTGTATGGACTGAAAAACTTATAGGCGAGATTCAGGAATGGCCTGCTGATGACAGATGATAGAACGTAGGGCTGCAGCTTCAATAGAACTTGGTCCCCAACCATGAATTCGCCCTTCGTGTGCTTGCGGTTCGCCTGATGCTTCATGCAGTGTTGAGCGTGGAGATGGGACTTGAGCATGTTGGTGGATTGTCGGTGCTTCCCCGCGAGACCTTGTAGAGAGCCCATCGTCTTGTCGTAGAGTGATTGGCGTACAACCGGTCGTACTATGGTGGCCGGAGTTGTACCAAAACTCAAGCGGCGAGGGTGTCGTGGACGGCGCAGCCTCAGGTAGACACAGTGGTTGACGTGCTCGCTCTGGTTGTCCTGTGGATGGTAAGCCGTGGTGTAGAGCAGCTTTGTGCCCACAAGCGCAAACAACTCTTGCCCGAAGGAACTGGTGAAGATCTTGTTCGAGACAATGGAGTCTGGGACGTCGCGGAGCTGATGAAGTTGTCCAAGGAGGCGTACGTGACTTGTGGAGCAGTAAAGGGATGATGTAGCAGGATGAAGTGGGTGTGTACTTGGACATCTGGTCGACGACCACCAGGATGATGATGGCGCCGCCGAGCGCGACAATCCTTCAATGAAGTCCAAGGTAACTTCGCCCCATATGCGTGCCGGAATCGGCAGCAGTTGTAGTGTGCCCGTCGGGTGAGCGTGCTCGTGCTTCGTCTGTTGGCAAACGGCGCATTGTTTGACAAATTCCTCGACGTGGACCTTCATGCCAGCCAGAAGAACAGATTCTTGAGGTGTAGGTGAGTGGCGCGAATGCCAGAATGGCCACCCATGGTGGAGGCGTGGAGCTTGGTGATGAGCTTCATCTGCAGCGCAACATTGTCACCAATTGGCAGCCTGTCGTGGTACTTATCACGCCGCGATCCAGTTCATGGCCCTAGTCATCTTGGTTGCGAACTGCCAGTGCTCAGAGGCCTTCATGTCACTTGCATAAGGGTTGCGTACCTCCTGGATCTACGAGGGTTGGCAAGATGAGGTTGTTGTTATGATGAGTAGATGGCCACATGCAATAGAGAATCTACCGCCGTGTTCTCTGCCTCGCGCCGGCACTTGAAGCTGAACTGCAAGCCACCTAGTTTGGCTATGGCTTTGCGCTCAAGAACGAACCCCAGCTATTGCTCGCCGGGTGTGCATAGACTTGTCGTTGGTCCACATGTTGAATTGGACGCGTTGAAGGTACCGTCGACAATGATCCACCACCATCATCACCGCCAAAAATTCTTTCTAGTTGACTGAGAGCTTGCGGTTGTTCACATCGAGCACGCGGCTGATGGCCTTGTTGCATCAAGACAACATTGATTCCAGTGTCCCAGGCGTTTGTCTTAACGGTGAATGGCAGCGAAAAATCCGGCAGGGCCAACACCGGGGTAGTAGTCATTGCCTGCTTCAGTTACTGGATAGTTGTTGTGGCTTTTGACCACTGAAATCATTTTTTCTGAGGAGCAATTCCAGGGACTTGGTGATCACACTATAATTGTGCATGAATTTGCGATCATAATCGGTAAGGTCGAGAAAGGCCCGCGGCTCCTTCGGAAAGGATGGTTGGGGCTAGCGGTGGATGGCTGATTTCTCCAGTTCAGTGGCAACGCCAGTAGTCGAGATGACGTGGCCGAGGTAGTGGATGGAGAGCCACGTGAACGAGCATTTGGAGCACTTGGCGTAGAGCTGATGTTGGGGCAGTGTCGATCATCTGACGAAGATGGCCAAAGTGCTCGTCGAAAGAGGCGTTGTGCGTCAGGATATCATCCAAGAAGACGATGACGAATTTGTGCGTCACGAGAGCGAAGACATAGTTCATGGGGCACTAGAAGGTTGCTGGAGCATTCATGAGGCCGAACGACATCACCGAAATTGGAAGTGGCCATGGTCGGTCTTGAACGCCGGCTCGGCCTCGTCGCCTGGGCACGTGCGTATCTGATGATACTTGGCACGAAGGTCGACCTTGGAGAAATAGCGCTCACCGGCCAATTCGTTAAGGAGCTCGTTGACGATCGGCATCAGAAACTTTTTCTTCACGGTAATGTGTTGAGGCAGCGGTAGTCGATGCAGAACCGCCAGGTATCGTCCTTCTTGACGAGGAACACCGAAGCAGCAAACGGCTGACGCTTGATCTCGTCGTTCGTGAGTGGTGAATAGCGGTACGAGAGTGTGTTGGGTGGCGGAGCCTCGGCTCAAGCAGAATTGCGTGATCGAACACGCGATGTGGCAGCAGCGTCTTGGGCTCTTGGAAGACATCATCCACAAGAGCTTGCAAAGGCGGTGGTAGTGGTGCGTCTTGGTCGGCGAGGTGAGTCGAGTCGACGATCGCAAGCGCCCACACCTCGTTTCCTTGCGGCCATTTGCAGAGCTGCTCGACGTGAATCTCCGTGAGGGCAGGCGCTAGGAGTGGGCACACCTTGTAGTTTGATGTTGTTGTCATGGCGGAACTCCATGGTCTTGAGGCTTCGGTGACGGTTCATCGGGCTGAATTGGGCTAGCTAGTACACGTCGAGAACTGCATCGTAGACGCCCAGCTCAGGAAGACGCATGTCGGTGGTGAACTTGTGGACTGCAGCGTGTCGCCGTTCGTGTCAAAGGTCACCGGGATGGCGTCTTGCACGGCACACCCCCTGTGCTCGGCGAAGGTGACGTTGACGAACGTGTGGGTGTTGTTGCCGAAGTGGATGAGAGAAGTAGCATGACCTGGTTACCCACCAGAGCCCACACTGTATCGTGCCTGTCAGTGCCCACGACAACGTGTACAAAGACTCGAGGGCATGGATTGCGTCGTCAAGCAGGAGCTTCCCGTAGTCACCATCCTTGATGGTTAGGAGCTGGCCGATGTGGTTGTACTTGCTGTACTTGTCGCCGCACTTGAAACACATGTCGTTGGTTCGCCCAAACTCCCAAAGTTGCCGCTTGTGGCCAAAGTCGCCAGGCCTCGTTTGGCGCCATAAATTCATGGCTGCACCGGCCCAACCGTGACCACTGGCATCGATGGTGGAGGCGGAACACGCGCGAACACCAGAGGGCGACCCCGTGGACGATTGTGCTCCGCTTCCTCCTCCTGGATGCGTGATGCGTGGCAGCCGCTCTCGACTCACTTGTTGGTGCATGCTGATGAACACCCATGCGTGCCTCGTCACGCAAACCATTGACGAACTGAGAGACGAAGAATTTTTGATTCAAGGTTGGATCCAGCATGACGAACTCCGCGATGGTACATAAACAATTCGAAGGCCGTGCGGTAGTCAGTGATGGTGCCCATCTGCTTGAGGTGGTGCAGACGGTGGAGGAGGCCGTCGAACTCGTCCTGGCCAAACTCAGCGTGCATTGCCGCGATGAACGTGGCAAGTCGCCGAGTTGGTGGAGACGCTTGTACGCTTGGCACCACGGCATAACGTGGCCTTCCATGCACAAAACGGTGGTGGTCACCCACTGCTCCGGTGGCGTTTGGTAGAGGTCGAAGTAGGTGCGACAGAGGTCGAGCCAGTGGCGCGTCGCTCGTGAAGCGCGGGAAATCGTGCTTCGGTGGCTTGTGGCGGTAGTGGTCGCGCGACAACGGTGGAAGGGGAGTGGTGGCGGTCGTTGTGTCCCCGGGGCTGCTCTTGGTGCTCGATGCGACGCTCGGGCACGGTGGGTGGACGTTGGGGTAGGTCGAGGAGAGGCGGCCCATGGTAGGTGAGGACCGCGGTCCCGACCGCTGTCGATGCTGCAGTGCGAGTCGCCACCTCGTAGGTCGCCTGCTGGCGCTTGACTGTGTCAAGGCCCTTGCCGAAATCCGCCAATTGAGTGCCTAGTTGTTGGACTTCGGTGGAGAGGGACGAAATTTTTTGGAGCAGCTCCTCCAGAGTTTTTTGCGCCCCTTCCATGGCCTGCAACACGAATTTCGTCTTTGCAGAAGGCATGGCTTGCGGCGTCGTTGCAGACGTCTCGAATCGAGCCTACCCTGCTTGGGATTTTGTGTCTAGTCGCCGGAGCAACCGGACATCCTTCACAGTGGATTTTACGGCCGATCAGAGGGATGTGGCGCAGCGGTGGAACAGGAGGGGATCGAGAGGTATGAGAATGAGTTGGTGAGAGCGTTTCAGACTTTTCTTCATACATGAACAGTGTACAGCAACCCTGTTACATTAAATAGACCAGCCAGTTGGCTTGGGGCCCCACTGTCATACGCACACGCTAGCGACTAGTTCTCCTCTTCTGCTGGTGGGTCCCGGTCTTCTTCACGCGTAGCCTCGACCTGGTTCTGCTGCAGCTGAACCCCTCTGCCCGCCTCCACTTCAGGCGTATCTTGGTTGGCTGAAGGGGAGTGTGTGACACCGTGATGTCAAGGGGAGATAAGGCTGAGGAGGACCCTCCCTTTTCTGTTTATATGTTTACTGCTTGTTTTTCTCAATACTAGTCTGGGATATAATATAGCCTGCGGTTTACATCACCTAGAAACTAAAGACTCTTTAAACTGACTCGGACATGAACACGGTAGGGAAACCTTCTACGGAACAAAAAAAAAACCATCATACTCAAATCAGACTTCCTAAGACTTAAACTTGCCGGGTATAGTGCTGAGCCCACATGGAACATATTAAATCTTTGAGTAGATTGTATGCATGTTAATTTTTTGAGGTGGAAAATTACTCATATATATGTTATAATCAGAGAAATACTTCTCCCAAACCATCCCCAAAATGTAAATTCTATTTGACCTTTCTTCTGAATGAAAGACATACTCAGAGGTCAGAGCCATTGGAGGTCTTCACTGTCATGGTTAGACTTGTCTCTTGTTCATCTGTTCTCATGTAACATGACAAAGTCTAAATAAAAGGAAGAACGATACACAATAGAAAAATATAACTTTTCAAAAATCAATTTAACTAGCTTATATATACTTTGTTTGCTTAAAAAATAAATCAGAAAAAACCAATCCCACCTTGTATCACAGCAGACCACCTCTCCCCCTGTTGCTTTTCTTTTTATAACGTCAAGCAACAACAAAAATAATGTTTTTTTTGGGTGCCAACACTTTATTGATTAACTCAGACATTAAGAGGGATACAAGCTGGGTCATGCGGGGAGAAAATCTACAAGTGGCGACCCTGATCAAGCAACAGAGAGTGTTTGGCAAGGTTGTGTGCATCAACATTCAATGCTCTACTTTTCATAAATGAAACTACAGCTACTAAAATTCGATCTACGAAGCAATATTTCTCTAATCACTGTCAAATGAGCTCCTCCCTTTCCATCATGTATGTCATCAACTACTGGCTTGCAATCACACGCCACCATGAAGCTCTGAAGAGATAGATCTTCTGCTAGTGCAAGTGCCTCGCGACAGGCTATGGCCTCCAAGACAGCCGGATCAGTAATTCCGGGAACCACCAATGCCGAAGAACCCAGATACAATCCGTTATGATCTCTACATACTGCTGCCGCTGCTCCTACCCATTAGTGTCGGAAAGCCCACAGTCCACATTGATTTTCATCTGCCCCATCGGGGGTGGCCTCCAAGCTCCAGCTCGGCTGACCAGCCAAGCGTATAGGTGTATTGTTCGTCGATGCGCGGGGCAACGCATTGATAATATCCAGCTCAGAAATAAAGTGTTTCACGAAGCTATGCATCGCGAAATTTTGTATCTATCGATGCACGGGACTAACACGGAGTAGATTTAACATTGAAATTTTGTTGTGTGCAACATTATTCACTGTTTGGGTACGCCTGACAGGGAATGTCATCCCACTATAATGTCCTATTTGTATCTGATTAGGTCCAAATTTTTTGTTTTCCCTAAATTTTCTGTTTTAAGTTAGTTTCATTTTTTAAGCTTAATCAATCTTACATGTTGATGGAACCTTTGTGCATGCTGCATACCCTCTTGCTAAATTAATTTCTGAAACTTGTCTGGACCAAGATATGGGTCTCATGTTTGACACATTTCAATTTCTTTTCTATATCTTGAAGATATTAAGAGACATAATTGATGAGCACATGGCGGAAATAAAACAAGCAGGTCTGGGGGAACCTCCTGGTGACATTGCACAAAATATACTTGAGACCAATTCTAATGGAGGCGCTTACCAAGGAAGCTCTTGTGATAAGGCTATTTTGGGTTCTCGATTACGTAGTCGTGAGAACTCACCACATACTGCATCAAGGAGCCATGACACAAGGGATTCATATATGAACATAAGATATGAAAATAGTGGACACCGTCACCAAAATGTATCTGAGCATGAGAAAGGAGGGATCAGAGAATCAGGAAATGCAATGAATCGAGGCTATTCTGACCGGCATGATTACACACATAAAAGAAACACCAATGATCATAGGAAATATGGTAATAAGTATAAAAAGAACATCCCAGATTACCATTCTGAATCAAGTGATCGTTCAGCATGGTCCACACGAACACCAAAATCCTCGGAAAGAGAATATGGCGGCATGCCAGGAGATAAAAGCAATGATAGAACCAGAACTACTCAGAACAGACATGGATCAATACCTGGGAATAAAGACCAGTTCAGTGATAGATATGATCCCCAAAGCAGATATTCTGATGAGGATCCTCGTGAAGCATACCATGATGCGTGATCTGAATTACTGAAGAACAGAGTACATTTTCCTGTTGATCTCAGGTATGCTTACTCATTTGCAATATTTTTAGTTCTTTTTATTGTCTGGCACTTAATTTTACACAGCTGTTTGACATGATCTTGCAGTATACTGTGTAATACAGGCATCTGGGTTAATACCGTCAGCTGTATCCTTTTTCTGTATCCTTATGCAGAAAATGCTTTACTATTTCTGCTGTGGTTGTAGTGACAGTCTGTTACAGTTCCTGAATATGAGAAATTGTTAATTGTTAGTGCATTTTCTTGCTTATAAATTACATTCGTCTCACCAATCAAATTTCCATCTAATTTTAACTAATCAAAAATATCGGAACATCATGTAGGGTGCATATGTTTCCCGTTCACAACCGATCTTTTAAAAGGACTAACTGTTAGTTTCGAAGCATGCATTCGTAATAACTTCGCTATGGAATTCTATCCTTTTTAGTTAGGGTACCCTTTTAGTTTTGAACTGGCAGGAATTTCAGTTGACTACCTTTGCCTGGAAAGGGCATGGCTGGAATAAATTTTCTTCACCTATCTGCTTGCATTGCATCTCATGCAGATGCTACTCATGCATAATTATTGGTTCGTGTTATTTTTTGTGGGCCTAGTTTTTCTACAATGAGTTCTGTAAGCGAAGGCCAATCTTAAGTGCCACAACCCAGTAGTTGTGACTTGTATTGTCCTATTTTTCTGGACTGTGTTTTGCTCTACTGTTAGATAGTGTTAAAATGGATTTCCATACATATCAAGTACTTACACATAAGAAAGTGATGTAGGTAGTACTGAAGTAGGGTTCTGCATCTGCCAAGATGTAGCCAGGTACAGCCTATCCATCATGATAGAGACGCATGAGATACATTTTAAAAATTATTTTCGGTAATGGATGATACTTAATATGTCATAAAAATAATTAGGTGCCCTCCGGTGTTCAAGCTTGATGAAGCAGCACTTACACAATCATTCCCAGTGGTGGATGTGAAGAACACATGTTTTGGCTTTGCTGTTTGTACTTCTTTAGCTTTGCAACATGGAGGAGCACGCTTGAGTGTCTGCTCCCTTCGACGGGGAAGACAGTGGCCTCAATTAGGTTAACTCCCGCACCTCATGTTGGGCCGGGCTGTACCTGGATGTGTCTACAATGTGTACACAAATTTCCCACGGGCAATGATATTTGTTTTAATTGTTTATTCACCCCATACTCACGTATATGAGTGTTTGTGCTGGGTATTATGTATTGGATATGGTTACAGCCATCAAGGTCGTACTACCTTGAACTGACAAAATTTAACCAACCTGATGTTTATCATTTTTACCAGCTTCCACCACAAGTCCTCTTCACTGATAAGTTCTAAAATGGAATCATTCAATCAAAGATGTAACGTTCCTTGGAAAAGATGGCAGGACCCCACCATTTCCATAAACAAACAAACTTAATATATGTATTACATTACTTTATTCGTATGTTTTTATAGCAACTGCTTGCTTACATAAAATGGCGAGTCTTCATCGGATATATTTAAATCTTTGTTCAGGATGCTGTTCATATGTTTATATATTAACTAAAAGTTGCATCTTTGTTGCCCGTTTGTTTGTGGTATTTCTGTAGTGAGACCCTGAAAAGCCTGAGGAGAAGAATTTTATTGCACTTTGCATCAACATGTGAATAAAACCTGAAAGCCACATAGAAGTAAACCATTTTCTTGATTTACCTTGCATGTTACTCCCTCTGTCCCATAATATAAGATGTTATTACAACCGATAGCGAGGGAGTGATTTTGAGGATTAAAGACATTACACACTTCGGATCAAGATGCAATTGCATATTGTTGGACCTTCCGTATCCATTACTTCATGTGGAATCAGGAAAAGGCTGTTAATACTGACAGAACTGATGTACATTTAGAATTCTCAGAAGCCTGTGAGAATCGCTGATGGCATTTATGCAAAACCTTCTTAAATGCACACCAGAAATCAGTTCTGTACTTATATTCTCAGAAGTCCGTTGGCGAATTGCTTTGATATGTAATTAGTTTTACTTTCTAAACAGAACTTTGATCTGTTGGCATTATGTTCTCGTACTGACATACTTTAGTTTTTCATCACTTTATTGTAGGTATCTGAGCTGGATGTTGAAGTTTGATGAACTACTTAGACAACAATAATTTTGATAGGTAGTTAGTTCGTCTAAGTTCTGTTTAGCTCATCGCAATCACGGAGTTTTACCCCTTTGGCGTGCAACAGCCATCCTGCTGGTAAGGTGTTTCCTAGAGCACAAAACCTTCCTTCGCCAATCGGAGTTCAACACATGGTTTGTTCGAGAAATTTGTTTACGTCAGTATTTTGCTCACTGAGGAGAGCATGTATGGGTAAATTTTGCATTTTGTTAGTTTGTGATACACTAAAAAAAAAGGTTCCGAATTGGCAGTGCGCCCGTTTTCACAAACATTGTATTCCTAGATTTCTAAAGTACTGCACCCCATCTTCTCGTCTGGAACTGTTTTCTTCTCGCTGCTGGAGCTGGTACGAGCCCCGGTCGTACTGCACCCCATCTTCCGTTCTGGAGCTACACGATTTGGTGACAAAAATTGCCCTCCCTCCTCGTGTTAATTAGATACTGTATTTTTGCAAAAAATATACAAGGAGGTGTGCAGCAAAATTGAGACAATCGTTACGCTATTTTTATTTACCTTTCGAAGTAATAAGTACTCACTTTCAAGCGAGAGATGATGCACTGAGCATGGTGAACATGTCTTCTCATATATCTGCAACGAGAGGGTTAGATTGTTACAATTTCTCTAAAATCTTACCTTGACTATTGTTGTCGGTGAACACTTCATAATATTCTTTTGAAACTGGTGGTTCACCCATCTCTAATAGGACTCCTTGCACTATATTGGTATGGCAAGGAACAAATGGAGGCATATAAGGGTTTCAGTCTAGCTCATCATTATTAATGCTATCATGGAGATTATCTAAGTAATGAATAATGATAATTTGAATCAAAGTACTGCGGAGAGCGGCCCCTTATATCTTGCGCTGCACATCCACGTACCTCAAATGTGGATTCTGATATTCATGCGCGTGGACCATACGATACAAATTGTCCAAATTCAATAATTTGAAACAAAGGAAAGGAAATCATAATTCAACAAACCGGACATGCCAAAATGAAATCCATGTCTGAGTGTGACGGATGACTCGCTTGCCGGATCATTGGCCGGACGTCATCCATGCCGCCTGCTCCAAAGCCATGCTTGCATCTTGTTTTGCCTGCATCTGGGCTGCTTGCTCCTCATGCATCCGGGCTGCTCGTCCATGTCCGCACCACCCTACACCGCCGCTGCTTCCCTCTCTCGCTGTCGACGTCGCCGCATCTTCCGGGCGATGTTCTCTGCCTTGCACGACGGAGCAGAGGAAGGGACGTCGACGGGCAAGGTGGACGTAGTCTCCGTCATGGCGGTCAGCGACGGGCTGGACGACATCTAGGACGGCGGATCGGGACCGGTGGTAAGGATGGGAGCAAGATGGCAGACGGCGAAAGCTCGAGCGAGGGAAAGGTAGGAGGGCGGCGGGAGGAGGAGGAAGGGTTTGATGCAAACTGCTATCAGGTCCGCATCATATTTGGGCTAGATACGAGGGATGCCGGTCAACCAAATGTTTGAGGCCCGTTTAAGGAGCCAGTCTGGATTGGATTTTTGTGACCGAGCAGTCCACCCGAACGTTTGAGGCGGGTTTGGGACACCTGACTAAATTTAGTATTAAAGTGTGTCAAAACATGTTAACTACTCCCTCCGTCCGCCAATAAGTGTATATCTAGCTTTTATTTTAAGTCAAAGTTTTAAAATTTTGACCAACATTATAGAAGAGAATAGTAGCATACATGACATCAGATTGATACATTATGAAACTATATTTCAAAACGAATCTAATGATACTAATGATCAAAGTTTTAAAACTTTGACTTAGGACAAAAATTAGATGTACACTTATTCACGGACGGAGGGAGTATGAAGGAAGAATGGGCTTGCTTTGGCTAATTTGATTGGCTAGGAATCCAACTCGTCAGAAATCAGCAACAGACTAGTGCAGAGCGTTTTACAACGGTAGGAAGGTTGAATTCACACATTGTCCAAGACGGGCGAATGCAGCAACACATTCTTCTCGCATACCTTGTAACTGGATGGCTTTATCATGAGTGTAATTGTGAATGCTGTAACCATGTTTTCCAATCAATAAAACCAGCCACAATGACGTTCCCTTGAAAAACAAAACTATATTGGCTTACGAGTAGTAAAAGGTGTCGAGTCCAAATTAGTTTGTTGTTTAACACTAGCATAGCAGATGTACACCACTACACAGGAGGTCTTAAATATCCTAGCTTGAGTTCACGAGTTTTCATTAGTTGATATATGAATTCTTTGAATTCCAACACCGCAGCTTCAGTTTCATGGAAACATTGTATGTCTTGCAGACTTGCTCATTCAGCAAGGAGGGCCAAGGTACATTGGAAAATCGCAACCAAAACTCCTAATTTCCTCACCCGACCAAAATTCCTACCCATTTGAACTGAAACAACGACACTTATTTTGGACCAGAGGGAGTAATATCTTGCCGCCAACTACGATCGGTAAGTGTACTTGGGACACTACTTCACGGTATAGACATTTACTCAGCAGGCGTTAGGACTTTATTGGCATCTTTCTCAGAAACAGCACCGTAAAAGCATATTCTTGTGTCGCCTCCTCTAACCTTCTCATCTAGATATCCCTTGTACAGGTCCCAAAACTCGTTGCTGCATCAAAAGTGATACGAAAATATAATAAGATGGAGATGGCACTGGTTGCATGTAGCATTTCTGAATGTCCAAAGTTGTTGACGTAAGTGGTACCTGACTTGCGGTAGCGTAAACAAATTAAATGACTTTGGGTCCCTCTGCATGTCGAGTACCACTAATTTCACGCGTGACAGCGATAAAGCTTCCATGTCAATTAGTTTCTTTATTCTGATCAAGAAATGAACAAGCATAAGGGAAAAGATTAAATGAAAGAAAAATGCAAAACTGCTCTATACAGCACACAAAATTTATGTTGCTACCTTGACAAAAGAATGACAATGTACATTAACAGCAGGCAATCTTTTCCTCCACTAGACTATTTAGTATTTACGGTAAGAGTTCAGTCAACTTCTAACATTAACAGGCGTAATCCTATAACATGCTTAGTAACATAATACACGAGAAGAAAAACAAGTGTTCTTAGATATGACCTACTTATCAAACTTGATAAATACGTAGAAGATATAATATCCCATGCTTCGCATGGAAACAGACAAGATTTTACACCAAAGTTGGAGCAATTAATAATCAAGAAGTTTAATCTCAACACTGTCACGCCCAAGCCCAATGCCCGCGGCGAATAAAGTATGCAACATGAGATGGCATCAATGACCAAGCAGAAGCTGCTGTCAGTTCTCCATGACTTTGTTTCTTCAATGAGATTGTAGTAAAGCAGTAATTCCCCTTCGGCAACAAACTCTAATGTCTAAAACAACAATAGAAAAGAACATGGGTAGTAGCTTTGTCAGCCAACTTTTTATTGTTACTGTTGGGAAGCAGACAATAACTAGTGCTAATATGAATTATATGGCGCGTCATAATACCAGCATATGCTCAAGATCCACAAAATGACGTAACCAAGGGCACATGCAGTTCCCAGCCACAGTTTGCTATGCCTAACCTTAGGCGAACCATAGTTTTTTAGGTATGTGTATAATATGAATTATAAGCATTGCTGCACTTTAATATTCTACAGTCATGTGTCATACTTAACTTCTGCTAAATCTTGCCACGCTTGTGGCCAGTTTTTCTTACCCACACTTTTGTAGCAAGCTGCACTTGCCTTAGCTTAGTTTTGTCAAGCTATAAATCAAATGTGCCGTACCAAAATTTGCAAGTTAGACACTGTTCCTTAAAATATTATGGTGTTTCATGAAACTATTAGTTTTGCAAAAATAGGAGGGAAAGTGAACAATATATGCTGCAACAATAAACAATAAATGCTCTGTTCTGAGGAAGATAAATATAAAACCTTGAATCTAGCAAATCGACAAGGACGTATCCTTTTATATGTGAACAAGATGAATCACAGCACTTCCAACTATAAAAAGCTAAAATAAATCTTAAATCCCACAAGTTAAAAGTTGTGAACCCAATTGGTCTTGAATCCACCAAATACTAAGCTCTCGTTGTGTGCTGATTAAACATAAAGACATAAGCCAGACAAAAGCTTGAGCATTCAGGATCGCATACCTGCTGGGTGTACCACAGGCTATATTAACTCGATCTTTAAGTAGCGCGACCTACATGTGAAAATTAGCACAGAGAATGAGATAACTGAATAAAAAACAGTATGAGGCCAAGAAAATAAATCAGAATGCCCGTGCCGTAACTAACAGCAATCTTGTTTGCTATTTTGCAAATAAAAAAATCAAATAAAAAAAAGGTGTCCATATGGTTTGACCCGTCCTATGTGACTAAGAGCATTAAGTTTTCTTACCCCCTCCAAACCGAGCCACCGATGACGGTCTCACACAACACGGAGAGAGGAGAAGGGGGTTGAACAAGAGGGAGAAACAAGACTGGGAAAGGGTGAGAAAAGGCGTCATAATTGGGCTACCACCCTAGACGGATGTTGCTCACCCTGCCACCTAGAGTCCTGTGAAACTATGGTTGAGCTCGGGCAGGATGATTATTTCCTGCCATTTTGCTGACATGTTGTTTCTGCTTTCTACTTTGCTGTCTTGCGCTACCATAGGGTTAGCTACTTTTTGCCAAACAGGTCATATCTCCAAAAGAATTAGAACAATGGCAAAGCACCCATCAGATAGAGTAATGACCATGGTTCAGAGGGAGCCACGAATACGACAGCTAGGTTGCAGATATCACAAAAATAATGGTAAAATAATGTTGTGGTTTCTTTCAACATCAATGTGCCAAATCGAGGTAGAGCATTTGTAGCAGAATCACAGAGGCACAGAGCTGCTTTATTTGTGAACATTACAGGCAAACAGGATACAACAAGCAATAAGGTAGCAACCAATGGTTTTGAGTTGCCGAGGCAGGGCAGGAAAATGCCGCGACTTGGGAAGCTAATTGTCGACTAGGCCCGACTAGTCGCTGAGTCGGAGTCATAATGACTCTACTTGACTCAGCGACTCAAAAATCTTGGTAGCAACCCTAGCGATTCGGCGTTTGCAACTAGCACTGAAGATGGATGCACCCATTTTTTGGGTACGGGTGTACAGCATGACCAGAAAAATGCAATAGCCTGATGCTACAGAAAATTTTCAATGTGAGACAAGGCGTACCTGCTCCTCCACTTTCATGTGTTTGGCAAAGAGCTTTACTGAACGGCATCCTCTAGTAAACATCTTTAACCCCCTAGAAACCAAACGTTGATGTTATGAAAACAGGGCAACAGCCGCATCAAACCATAATTTGAAGATATACATGATAGAAACTTCTGATAGTTCTCGTCCACAATAGTACTTCAAAACGAGGTAGTGGCAGTGCAAGTGCAGCGATTCAATTCATAACAACAGCAGTTTCAAAAGAAAAAGTATCATAACAGCAGCTACCTCAGAAGCTCCAGTGATCTCAGAGCACCCAAGCTGATAACCAGGAGCGCCGGGCTGCCCGCATCGATCGACCCCTCAACAAGCTTCCCCTCACAGAGCTCCCCCTTCCACGTCGCTCCGAAGGCCCCCTTCACATGGTCACCGAAGCTCTCAACGTCCTGGCTCGCCCCCTCGGCGAGCTGCACCATGCACCCCTCTACACAGAGCGCAGCGGATCCAGAAATCTTTTATGATCCATCCAACACTTACGGCGAGACAAGCATAGAGACAGGCTGAATCGAATTGGACAGGACCCGGGACAGTGGTTCGTCTGAATGTGAACATACCGGAGTAGGCGCCGAGCTCGAGTGGGGAGAGGCGCATCTTGGCGGCGCGCTCGAAGCTGCGGAGAAGGAACTCGAGCTGCCGCGCCGGCGGCAGCGCGGCTGACAAGAGGACGCCACCGCCCGCGGGTTCACCTGCGGCGGCGGCGGCGGCGTTGGTTTGGTCCTGCTCAGCAGGTGGGCGCGGCTTCTTCTGCTTGTGCGTCTTCTTCGAGACGGGATTGGTTGATTTCACGGCGAGGCTCTTAGCGGGTTTGTGCTGCTTCTTCCGCTTGCCGGTGGCCGCCTGCGACGGCGGCGCCATTTTGGGGGTACGGCTTTGGGCTTGGAACCTGACTTTGGCGGTGCCGTTCCCAGTTAGGGTTTAGTTCTAGTATGTTCGATTGAACGCGGTAGGCCTCGGGCGGGAGGTCACAGCTACTCCTCTTATATTTCTTTCTTTATTTACTAGGAAAATTGCCCGTGCGTTGCAACGGAAGGAAAAAAAGTATCGCATGCCCCTAAGACATAAGCATGGATCAAGACTCCCTCACATGTCCATGTCCTCTATTTTAACATGGTGCCGACCCATGTCGTCGCTTTTCTTCCTCACCACCCTCACTGATGTTGGCGACCGCCTAATCCTAATGTGTCTAAATGTATTCAATCACAATGCAATGAATCGAGCCACGGCACAACATGCCTGTGAGGGTCAGACGTGTTGAGGACTTGGTCATGAGAGTTAGTTCAGGACATACGACATCAATAAGGGTTAGCCAGTTCAAGGAATTGGGTCACGGGACATCAAGCTCAAAGCACCGCTACTTGACTCTGTCAAGAAACCCATGCACCTACTCGTTTCAATTCAGAAATCAGAAAGCCAGGGCAAAATCGCACACATGCGTGTGTGTTCTAGCACATCTGGTAACTAACGACAACTAAGAAAATGCAACGTTGATAAAATAGAAAATGCAACGTTCATAAATTGCTTTGCTTGTTGTTTTGTAAATCCGATTGCACATATGAACATAGAATAACATTGGAACATCCAATAAATGTAAACCAACAAAGAAAAGGTACAGAAGAACTGAGGAAACTCAGAGGCTCAGAACAAACTAAAAGACCATAAAATTCAGGTAAATTACCTTTTGTACAATTTACAGGGACCCAAGGAGCAAGGATTCCCAATTAAAAACAGAGCAGAGAGATATTAACACAATAGAAAATCAAGAATAATTCGAAAAACATCTACTTCTATGGTAATATTGATACCACTCTTCTTCAGCAAGCAACCATCAACAGCTACATTCTTACTCTTGACAAAAGATGTTTGAGAGTTAGGCCTAAAACTTCAGAAAAAATACGCTGAGTTACGAATAGAATACCTGATTGAGAGCTGAGCTTACAGGCTAAGAGAATTGAGATTTCCATTGGCCAGGTCTACTGGAAGTTGTCTCCTGAGGTTCATACATAGGAAAGGAGTTTCAATAGAAGATTTGAACTTCAAGGTTATTATTTTCATGTGAAAAAAAATCTTAAAGTGATCTTGTGAGCTACTTAATTAAGAATAACCTTAGTTCTGATGCTATATGAGGGAGTTCTTGTTGATTTGCGCAATCCAAGTAGCTAGCTGCCTTTAAAAAAAACATCTACAGTGGCATGTCTTGATTCTGTACACAGAACATCAAATTTCAGCAATTACTCATCTTCTTTCACCAATCCTATAAGAAGTGGCAAGTAGTCTTGTGCAAATCTATCACCATTTCCAATCTTGTGCAGGCAAAATGCATACCAACATATACACTAACCAGGTAAATATGGGGATGCTACACAAACTTGAAGGCCTATAGAATGCAAATATTTTACCATTTCGGAGTGCACATATGTGTTGCAGATGTTTTAAGAAGGATGAGTTTCACATCTGAATAATTTAGATACAGATTATTAACATGATCGAGAATGCACCTCACTGTAGCAAAAATTGTCAACATCTCTCTCATCAGTCGAGTAGTTGCTTGCCGAATTTCTTATTAAGAAGCCAAATGATAACAAATAAAATACTTGCAACTAAATTGGAGATTTAAAAGGAAAGGAGAATGAACATACAAAGTAGTATAGTTGAAACAATTAAGTGCGTACTTCCTGTATTAAGTTTGATCCTATGATGATCAATATCACATTGTACACTGCACGAGGGAATCGGTGATTTGTGCAAACCACTTAATATTTCAGAGCAGTAGGTATTCTAACCACATCTCTAATATGTTAGAACCACAACTAAATCTAGGGTACTGCTCGTAATTAAGGATAATTTCTCTAGTTGCATAGAGAGTGAAAGGAGCTCCTTTGGTTGTAGTATGTGTGAATCTTTCTTTGCTGAGATCACGTGTATCCAAATAATTTCCAACTCCCAAACATTTGCTCGGTGATGGACTAAAAAATGTTTGCAGTTATAAGACATAAATGTTTGTTACATTATCATGTAAAAAGCTACATTGCAAACCTATCTTCTTCATATTCAGAGAGTAAATAAACGAAACATTGGAATTGACGGCTATCTAGAAACATACTCCCTCTCTAAACAAATATAAGACCTATTAGATCACTAAGAAAATGAATACTTGATCACTCCCAACTGATATTTCCTTTGAGCTTGATGTTTGTGCGATTCTGGTCCCAACTTGAATTGTTGTTTTTGTGTTGAAATATGAAAGCTCTACCGAAAGCACAACAGACCAAGTAAATGGTGGTAATACTATTACTCGTTCAAAAAATCCTCCTATAACTAAAATATTTATCTTAGACCCATCCAGCAAACTATGTGTCATGTGTCTTTCATAAAAAAGAAATCCAAAGAAATATTGCAGATCAAGTAAGATAATCTATACAATCTCACATCAAGGAGAGCATCCCTCCTTTCATTTGGTCGGCCACTTTTATTTCAGGTATAACCGGGAAATTGATCGTAGTTGTCTGATGCTCATAATTCAATTCATTTTTTATCTGCAAGGATGTATAAAATGCTCTTCATTAGGCTAGTAGCAAAACTTACTAATGTGTGTGCCCGTCTATCGACTTGTATGTATCAGTAGAAAGACTACATCGTGCCATTAGGAAGAGGTACGTGCATACATGCAGGACTATGACTTTGCATATCTATGTGGCATCACAGAATGAATTCATTATCCATCTGCTAGACATTTTGACAAGAGCCAATGTAATTAGGACGTGCTAGGCGAGCAAACCTGGAGCTTGAGTCCATCATCAGGGCGGCCCTGTTTAAGTTTCAGGCCAGTTAATCCCCAAGCTCGTTTTATAATCTGCTGTCTCTTCCTTCCCTGTTGAATCAACCGATCCATGGCCTTGGTCTGCTGTCTAGTCTGTTTTGGTATAGATTCACAGAAGACACTAATCAAACATCACGACAGCATACTGTTTGGAATTCAGAAATCCATTCAAGTCATGCCCTGCAAAGCATGATTCATCAGTATATCGGATAAATCACCAAGAATGATTACCAACTGATTACCAACTCAAGCAGCATGTTCTAGAAAAAAATTCAGGCACGCCATGGTTTCCAATTCAGAAGATGGAACACAGCAAACAGGATGTTCAGGCCAATTCTAAAAATCAAACATACCGCTATCGAATCTTAGGCTGGCGTACTCCTTAGCCTTGCCTGGCAAGCCCGCCGGCCGGTCGCCGGAGCCGCCACCGCTATCGACCGCCTCCCTGACCCTGCGCCCCCTTCTCCCTCTCCTTTCTTCCTCTCTCCCTCACGCCATGTCTCTCTTTCTACGGATGAGCAGGACGCCGCCGCCACCGGAGCAAGCCGCCGCGCCAGCAGCCGGATCCGCTCGTCTTCCTGCGCCGCGGCCTCGCGTCACCCACCGGCCGCCTGCCCGTTCCGGCGAACTCCAGCGCCGCCAATCTTTTTCCCTGCGTCGAGGAGTTGCTCGAACCACCGCCGTCCGCTGCGTGGGCCAGGCAGCCCATCCAAATCTGCAGCTCGCCCGCGTGGGCTACCCTGATGGCCGGACAGGAAGACCATCCACGCGTGGCGGCGGCGGCGGCCGTACCCCGAGCTCTCCTTCGATGCATACATGCCCGTGTGTCCTGTATTTCTTTTTGGTTTCCAACCCTTGTGTTAGGCTGAATAAAATTAAGGCCCAAGCCCAGAAACGAACGAAACGTTTTCTCACTTTAAAAGGATCGCGCGTTAAATACAAGAAACTACATGGGCTTTTAATGAAAACATCCTAAACGAAACGTTTTCTGACTTAAAAAGGGACTGCGGGTTGAATAACTAAAACACCAGGGACTTTTCTGCAAAAGTACTAACGACGGACGACCAGAAGCAATCGCTGGTTTATTAGTAGGTAAAGATTTATAGGGGGAGTATTTTTTTTTTGGCGGCTGCTACGAATCATCCGACTTAAAGCATCTTCAGCCGTGCCCCCAACAAGCACCCCCAGGCGATTTCTTCGCGCCGGCGCTGAAAAAACGGTCCAGTCGCGTCCCCAGAAGCCCTTTTTCACTGATTTAGGCCGAAATTAGCGTCGGTGGACCCAGGCCAAACCCGACGCGCGCGCGGGGGGGGGGGGGCTGACGGGGCGAGCGATTTTGGCGCGAAAGAGCCGCGGGCCCGCCGAGTCAGCGACGCGTGCCTCGTCGTCCTCGGAACGCCTCGGTTTCCCGCGCGGTATCAATGGCAAGGTTGTCGCCGGTCAGCCTTGCCATTGACTCCTCATCACAGGCGGCGCGTCACAGGTGGCACAGCAACGCCTCCCCTCCCGCCACGCATACACACGGCGCGGGGCTATAAAACGAGCGCCCCCCTTGCCTCTGGTCACACCAGCCCACAGCCGACGCCGAGCTCTCTCTCCCCATGCGCAGCCGCCCGCCGACGTTCCTCCCCTCCTCTCTCTCCCCAAGCCCATTCAATGGCCGAGCGATTCCCCGCCGACGCAGCGGCGGCCAACGGCTTCGGCCGCCGCTCGCTCCATGAGTGGGAGGCCCATCTCTTGTTTGAGGCGAACATCTCGGCGCCACCAGACATGCGCGCCGGGCCGACGGGGTGGAGGCTCAGCAACGGGGGCTGAAAGTGCAACTATCCCTGGGTGGTTTTGATAATTCCTAACAACATATAGCTCATTGAGCTAATGTTATTTCAAGATAAATATTTCAAGAAATCTCAATGTTTGGCATGGCATGGATGAGAAACATGGACCCCTCAAAATGCTAAGGACAAAAGGATTGGCTCAAGCTCAAAGAACAAGACTGTACATTTTTCATTTTAGTGATCCAAGATCACATTGAGTCCATAGGAAAAGCCAATACAATCAAGAGAGGGTGAGGTGTTGCTTAGTGAGTTCCTTGCTCAAAGTGCTTAGTGATATGCTCCAAAAATCATCAACTATTTTCTCACATCCACATATGTCCTAAACCAAAAGTCAAACTCGGCCCCACCGAAACTTTCTATCCGGCGCCACCGAGTTCAATTGACATAGCAACTGCCAGAAACCCTAGTCTTTTCGGTCTCACCAATAGGGATCTCGGTCTCATCGAGATGGGATTGTAATCTCTCTGTTTCCCTTCGTAACGTTTCGGTCAAACCGAGATGAGTGATCGGTCCCACCGAGATTGCAATGCAAACTCTATGTTTCCCTTTCGTAAAGTTTCGGTCCAACCGAGATGAGTGAATCGGTCCCATCGAGTTTGCCTGACCAACTCTCTGTTTGTCTATTACGAAAATCGGTCTCACCGAGTTTGTGTAATCGGTCTCACCGAGATTACGTTATGCCCTAACCCTAACGATATCGGTCCCACCGAGTTGACATGTCGATCCCACCAAAATGCCTAACGGTCACATTATGAACTAAATCGGTCTGACCGAGTTTCACGATTCGGTCCCACCGAGTTTGGTAAATTGTGTGTAACGGTTAGATTTTGTGTGGAGGCTATATATACCCCTCCACCCACTCTTCGTTCGTGGAGAGAGCCATCAGAACATGCCTACACTTCCAACATACATTTTCTGAGAGAGAACTACCTACACTTGTGTTGAGGTCAAGATATTCCATTCCAACCACATAAATCTTGATCTCTAGCCTTCCCCAAGTTGCTTTCCACTCAAATCTTCTTTCCACCAAATCCAATCCTATGAGAGAGAGTTGAGTGTTGGGGAGACTATCATTGGAAGCACAAGAGCAAGAAGTTCATCATCAACACACCATTTGTTACCTCTTGGAAAGTGGTGTCTCCTAGATTGGCTAGGTGTCACTTGGGAGCCTCCGTCAAGATTGTGGAGTTGAACCAAGGAGTTTGTAAGGGCAAGGAGATCGCCTACTTTGTGAAGATCTACCCGAGTGAGGTAAGTCCTTCGTGGGCGACGGCCATGGTGGGATAAACAAGGTTGCTTCTTCGTGGACCCTTCGTGGGTGGAGCCCTCCGTGGACTCGCGCAACCGTTACCCTTCGTGGGTTGAAGTCTCCATCAATGTGGATGTATGATAGCACCACCTATCGGAACCACGGATAAAAAATCTTCGTGTCAACATTGCGTTTGCTTCCTCAAACTCCTCCCTTTACCTTCATATGCAATTGTTTTACATTCCGCTGCTATATTCTTAGAATTGCATGTGTAGGTTGATTGCTTGACTTGTGCTAAATTGCTAAAATCTGCCAAGAACTAAATTTGGAAAAAGGCTAGATTTTATTTGGTCAAGTAGTCTAATCACCCCCCCTCTAGACATACTTTCGATCCTACAGGGGCGTCCCCATTCCCCCGGTACCCGACATCGAAGCGTGCCCCGCCATCTTCGCCGCCGAGGTCGACCGCGTGCGGGTGTCCTTGACGGAGGAGCAGCGCGCCCTCCCCCAGTACGCCGCCGACAATCACGTGTCGTGGGCGGCGTACTTCCAGCACTGGCAGGCGTAGGGGCTGGCGTCCACCAATGGGGCGCCGGTGGTGGGGGCGTCAAGAACAGCGAGGGGCGCCGCGTATGGTGGGGCGCCCCTGGCCGCACGTTCCATGATGTGCTAGAGCACCTCGAGGGCGTCAAGGACCCGTCGCTGGCACACCCTGCCGCGGTGGCCGCCTCGGTCCTCTGCCGGAGCGTCGGGCAATGGATGCCCAGGAGGTTCGACTCCTCCTCGTCTTCCTTCTCTCACTCCTCCTCCCGCTCCTCTTCCCGTTCTTTCAGCTCGCCGGCGGTGTTCAGCGTCAAGGCCAAGCCCGCAGCGGAGACGCCGCTCGGCCATCGCACCCGCAGCGCCGGCATCGTTATCAACGAGGGCGGCCAGCGCGCCTCCTCCTCAGCTCCTCTGTGCTACGTCAAACCGAAGACGGAGCCGGGGCTCGTCGTCGTGAAGACGGAGCTCGAGCTCGCAGGCGTGTCAAGGAGGGTCTCGACAACGCGGCGACCTTGAAATGGGCACGCGATGACTGGGCGCGCATGGAGATGGAGCGCTAGTGCCGCGCCTACGAGCTGTTCGCCATTCGGTGCCGGGGCCGCGACGAGGGAGGCATCGTCGTCCTCGACGACAGCGACGACGACGCGCCGCCGCCACCGGTCCGCCAGGGCGACGCCGGGCAGGGGTCCAGCAGGGGCGGCCGCGTCAAGGAGGAGAAGGTCGCCGCCGCCGACGGCAAGGATGGCGCCAACGTCGGCGACTTTGCCACGCTCAGCGACTTCTTCGGCCCATAAATAGTTGTAGTTGCGACCTTTTTTAAATAACTTTGCTATGTAATGTCGAATATGTCGAATATATGTCCAGTTTGCCAAACTTTAGCCAAATAATTTGTCCAATTTGCCGAACTTTGCCAAATACCCTTTTCTTAAAACAAAAACGCCGTCTGGGGGCGGCCCTGGGGCCTGTGGCTGGGAATCCACTCGCCCCCACACCGATTTTTAGCGCCGGCTCGCCCAGGCGGCGATTTTACGCGCCCCCTAGGGACCCAACGGCCGGAGATGCTCTTATTTCCGGTGGAAATGTGTGTAGCCATCCGATCATCCCTGTGAAGCCGTTAGATGGGTCAACACACAATCGCTTTCTTCTCTTCCACATTCAGCAGCACGCAAACATCATGCACAGAAGCCCGCCGTAGCACCGTCGCTACATCACAGCACCAAGCCCAACACCAACCGATCTGTTGCTCCTACCTGCATCATCGCCCTGCCACACAACATGACCAAACTCGCCGCCGGTGAGTGCTGTGTTGAAGCAAGGGCGGCTGCGGGCAAGTGCTGCGTTGAAGCAAGGGCGGCCGCCGGTGAGTGCTACGTTGAAGCACGCGCGGGGCGGCCGCCGCCGAGTGATGCGTTCAAGCATGGGCGGGGCGGCCGCCGGTGAGTGGTGCATTGAAGCAAGGGCGGCCGCCGGCGAGTGCTGCGTTCAAGCACGGGTGGGGCGGCCGCCGGTGAGTGGTGCATTGAAGCAAGGGCAGCCGCCAGCGAGTGATGTGTTGAAGCACGAGCGGTCACTGACGAGTGCTGCATTGAAGCACGTGCGGCCGCGGGCGATTGTTGCATTGCAGCAAAGGGCGGCCGCTGGCGAGTGCTGCGTTGCAGCAAAGGGCGGCCGCCGATGAGTGTTGCGTTGAAGCATGGGCAGCCACACCCTCCACCGGCGGACCGACCATCGCACTGTAGCGCCGCTGCCCACGGGCGTATTGCACTGCAGCTACTCTCCCGGTGAGAGCTGTGAGGACGCGAGACGCGCACTGCGTGGAATCCGCCGTCGCCGCCACCGAGATCCACTGGTTGCAAGGCTCCTCCTCCGCAACACCGTGTTGCATCGACTTGCTCGGCACCACCAACCGTAGCCGACGGTATCGACGATGCGGCCGCTCCCACCTTGGCAGCGCCGGTCACGGCTGCGTCGCCGGCAAGTTGTGCGGTTGCAACGTCCGCAACATCAGACGCCATTCAATGCAGGAATGCAGCAGGCCACGGTGTGTTGCGGCCGCCGGTTGCAGCACCCCCAGCGAGTTTCTCCGGCCGCGAGCGGCTCACCCGGAGGCCTTGTAAGCGACGACGAGATTCAAGAGATAAGTCTGGAGCGGTTTGTGGTCAAGCGCATGGTGTACGGGAAGAAAAGAGTCGTGTGGTGAGTGCTTCTCGGTTTGGATAAGGATGAGGGGTTGGAAGCTGTGATGCGCGGGCCCGTCGGGACGCATGGCGAGCGTTAGACGTGGCTTACGATCGTAATAGATCAGCCGGATGATTTAAACACCTTTCCTTCTTTTTTAGGGATCACAGATCACAGTCGTGGTGAATATCGGGTGCTCCCGAGGCTCACGTGATACCATGATACGGGCCACTAGGAACCGTTGGATCTCAGATCCAATGGCTCCTAGGAGCTCTTGAATATTTCGCACAAAAGTCATTCAAGAGTTTTAAAATTGCGCGCAGGCCAATCAACTTTTCAGATGCGTTGGATATGAGATCCAATCCGATGGCCCATGAGTCGGTACTGCGGTAACATATAAGGGGCGGTATCACCTGAAACTTTCCCCGTAGCTATAGCAATGGCCAAACCGATTGAATTTTGCGTGCCCGACAGAGGACTAAATGGGTCGTGCCTGGTCGCTCGTGGTACGCTGTGTGCTGTGCTCACCCATCGAGGTACCCATGTGTCTTTAAGATCTCAAAGGCAGCAACTACTTTACCATTTGGTCGTCATGTATGGCTTCAAGTTTTACCGGACATCGTTTGTATTCTCGAACAAATTCTTAGTTAAATAAAGTTGTTGCCACTCAAACGGTGATTTGTCGAATACAAAGCTAAAGAATGGTTCCTCTTTTACTTGACAAAGTATTATGGCGGGGTTAATTGTCTCAATCATGGTTATATATATGGCGTGTTGGAAATGGTCACAATATTGATATTTGGGAGGATGCTTGATCCCGAATTGTGCAAATAGAAAAGTAATCACACCTAGAGGGAGTAATTTGATCTCAAGGGTATCTGATTTAATTGGTCTTGATCATGTTACTAATAATTGGGACGAAAATTTGGTTACACAAATGTTGTGGCAGTTGACGCACAAAGGGTGCTTGCAATTCCATTGCCCCAACATAACATGTTGGACTTTGTCGCTTGGAGCTATTCAAATAATGGAACATTTCTGTTCGATCGGCCTATGTTGTGCAATGGAAACACCAACATGGGAGAAAACTAAGAAGAAACGATGATATGAGACATGTAGCTATTAATCCTATTTGGAGTGGGATTTGGAAGTTATCTTGTCCCTCGAAGGGGAAAAGAATTTCATTTGGCACATGCTACATGGCACTCTTCCATGTAGAGTTACTTTGGTGAACAGACACATAAAAGTTACCCCAATTGTCATGCTTGCCCCTTTGGATCAAAAGATACAAAGCGTATGTTATTTCAATGTTAGAAAGCAAAGGAGGTTTGGAGAGTGTTGGGACTGGATCAGGTCATTAAAAGAGCTTGCGAAGTTGATTATGTTGGGTCCAACCTCCGAGGGGTTTTGTAAAACTTAATGTGGAGGCCTCTTTTGATCATGACCTACATAGGGGAACGGCTGGTGCTGTTTTGAGGGATGATAAAGGAAAATCCATTGCAAGGGGGATTGGAGAATTGATTGGTGCATAGATGTCCTAACAGCTAGAGCTTTGGTGCTTACATATGGTCTATCAATTGCTCAAAGGGCGGGTTGCAACCATCTTGTTATTAACTCAGATAACCTGGAGGTCATCGATGTTGGGAAACATAGTAGAAAACAAAAAAAAAATGCACATGTGCGCACCCAAGATCAATATGAAGATGCATTAGGGGTCGGGATCACGATTGTTACCGTCACCGAGTTGCAGCGAAAGAAGAACGTGATGGTGTAGATCGCACTTGGAGTCCCTCGAACCGTCTATGAATGATCCCACGAACCGCCCATGAATAGTCCCTCGAATCGAAGACCGAAAGCATGACCTCTCTACTAGGTTGCAAGTGTGCAGCCTTCATGATCCGGCAGTGCTTCGCCGTCCAGAGCTAGTCGTCGCCAGAGAATTGGGGGGAGGAGATTAGAACCACACTAGACTTCTAATTATATGGATTAGAGGAACTAGACCTAGCTCTAATTAGTCAACTAGTCCTAGAACTAGAAGAACTACAGGAGGCTCAAAAACTTGTGTCTCAAATAGTCAACACATCATGTATATATGTTGGGGAACGTAGTAATTTCAAAAAAAATCCTACGCACACACATGATCATGGTGATGCATAGCAATGAGAGGGGAGAGTGTTGTCCACGTACCCTCGTAGACCGAAAGCGGAAGCGTTAGCACAACGCGGTTGATGTAGTCGTACGTCTTCAGGCCCGACCGATCAAGCACCAAAACTATGGCACCTCCGAGTTCTTGCACACGTTCAGCTCAATGATGTCCCCCGTACTCTGATCCAGCAGAGTGTCGAGGGAGAGTTCCGTCAGCACGATGGCGTGGTGACGATGATGATGTTCTACCGTCGCAGGGCTTCGCCTAAGCACCGCTATGATATTATTGAGGAGGACTATGGTGGAGTGGGGCACCGCACATGGCTAAGAGATCAATGATCAATTGTTGTGTCTATGGGGTGCCCCCCTCCCCCGTATATAAAGGAGTGGAGGAGGGGGCGGCCAAAGGGGGTGGCACGCCCTAGGGGGGAGTCCAACTCCCACCGGGAGTAGGACTCCCCCCTTTCCTATTAGGAGAGGGAGAGGGAAGGAAGAGGAAGGAGGAAGGTAGGAAAGGGGGGGGGCGGCCCCCCTCCCAATTTGGATTGGGCTTGGGGGGGAGGGGCGCCCCCTCCCTTGCTCCTTTCCCCTCCTTTCCACTAAGATCCAATAAGGCCCATATACCTCCCGGGGGGTTCCGAAAACCTCCCGGAGCTCCGGTATTGTCCCAATCTCACCCGGAACCTTTCCGGTGTCTAAATATAGTCGTCCAATATATCGATCTTCATGTCTCGACCATTTCAAGACTCCTCGTCATGTCCATGATCACATCCGGGACTCCGAACAACCTTCGGTACATCAAAACACATAAACTCATAATATAACTGTCATCTTACTTTAAGCGTGCGGACCCTACAGGTTCGAGAACAATGTAGACATGACCAAGACAAATCTCTGGTCAATAACCAATAGCGGAACCTGGATGCTCATATTGGTTCGTACATATTCTATGAAGTTTTTTATCGGTACCGCATAACAACATACGTTGTTCCCTTTGTCATCGGTATGTTACTTGCCCGAGATTCGATCGTCGGTATCCCAATACCAGGTCCAATCTCGTTACCGGCAAGTCTCTTTACTCGTTACGTAATGCATCATCCCGTAACTAACTCATTAGCTACATTGCTTGCAAGGCTTATAGTGATGTGCATTACCGAGAGGGCCCAGAGATACCTCTCCGACAATCGGAGTGACAAATCCTAATCTCGAAATACGCCAACTCAACATATACCTTCGGAGACACCTGTAGAGCTCCTTTATAATCACCCAGTTACGTTGTGATGTTTGGTAGCACACAAAGTGTTCCTCCGATAAACGGGAGTTGCATAATCTCATAGTTATAGGAACATGTATAAGCCATGAAGAAAGCAATAGCAACATACTAAACGATTAAGTGCTAAGCTAACGGAATGGGTCAAGTCAATCACATCATTCTCTAATGATGTGATACCGTTAATCAAATGACAACTCATGTCTATGGCTAGGAAACTTAACCATCTTTGATTCAACGAGCTAGCCAAGTAGAGGCATACTAGTGACACTATGTTTGTCTATGTATTCACACATGTATTATGTTTCCGGTTAATACAGTTCTAGCATGAATAACAAACATTTATCATGAAATAAGGAAATAAGTAATAAATTTATTATTGCCTCTAGGGCATATTTCCTTCAGTCTCCCACTTGCACTAGAGTCAATAATCTAGTTCACATCACCATGTTATTTAACACTAATATTCACATCTGTATGTGATTAATACCCATAGTTCACATCGTCATGTGATCAACACCCGAAGGGTTTACTAGAGTCAATAATCTAGATCACATCACTATGTGATTAACACCCAAAGAGTACTAAGGTATAATCATGTTTTGCTCGTGAGAGAAGTTTAGTCAACGGGTCTGTCACATTCAGAGCCGTATGTATTTTGCAAATACTCTATGTCTACAATGCTCTGTACGGAGCTACTCTAGTTAATTGCTCCCACTTTCAATATGTATACAGATTGAGACTTAGAGTCATCTGGATCAGTGTCAAATCTTGCATCGACGTAACCCTTTACGACGAACCTCTTGTCACCTCCATAATCGAGAAACATATCCTTATTCCACTAAGGATAATTTTGACCAATGTCCAATGATCTACTCCTAGATCACCATTGTACTCTCTTGCCAAATCAGGGCATAGTATACAATAGGTCTGGTCCATAGCATGGCATACTTTTATAGAATCTTAGACTGAGGCATAGCGAATGACTTTCATTCTCTTTCTATTTTCTGCCGTGGTCGGGATTTGAGTCTTACTCAATTTCATACCTTTGCAACACAGGCAAGAACTCTTTCTTTGACTGTTCCATTTTGAACGACTTCAAAATCTTGTCAAGGTATTTACTCATTGAAAATCTTATCAAGCGTCTTGATCTATCTCAATAGATCTTGATGCTCAATATGTAAGTAGCTTTACTGAGGTCTTTCTTTTAAAGAACTCCTTTCAAACACTTCTTTATGCTTTCCAGAAAAATTCTACATCATTTCTGATCAACAATATGTCACTTACATATACTTATCAGAAAGGTTGTAGTGCTCCCACTCACTTTATTGTAAATACAGGCTTCATTGCAAGTCCGTATAAAACTATATGCTTTGATCAACTTATCAAAGCATATATTCCAACTCCGAGATGCTTGCACTAGTCCATAGATGGATCGCTGGAGCTTGCACATTTTGTTAGCACCTTTAGGATTGACAAAACCTTCTGGTTCCATCATATACAACTCTTCTCTAAGAAAACCATTAAGGAATGCAGTTTTTACATCCATTTGCCAGATTTCATAAAATGTGGCAATTTCTAACATGATTCGGACAGACTTAAGCATCGCTACAGTTGAGAAAAATCTCATTGTAATCAACACCTTGAACTTGTCGAAAACTTTTTTGCGACAAGTCGAGCTTTGTAGATAGTAACACTACTATCAATGTTCGTCTTCCTCTTGAAGATCCATTTATTTTCTATGGCTTGCCGATCATCGGGCAAGTCCACCAAAGTCCACACTTTGTTCTCATACATGGATCCTATCTCAGATTTCATGGCCTCCAACCATTTCGCGGAATCTGGGCTCATCATCGCTTCCTCATAGTTCATAGGTTCATCATGGTCTAGTATCATGAATTCCAGAACAGGATTACTGTACCACTCTGGTGTGGATTGTACTTTGGAAGACCTACGAGGTTCTGTAGTAACTTAATCTGAAGTTTCATGATCATCATCATTAGCTTCCTCACTAATTGGTGTAGGAATCACTGGAACCGATTTCTGTGATTAACTACTTTCCAATTCGGGAGAAGGTACAATTACCTTATCAAGCTCTACTTTCCTCCCACTCACTTCTTTTGAGAGAAACTCCTTCTCTAGAAAGGATCCATCTTAGCAACGAACATCTTGCTTTCGTATCTGTGATAGAAGGTGTACCCAATAGTTTCCTTTGGGTATTCTATGAAGACGCACTTCTCCGATTGGGTTCGAGCTTACCAGGTTGAAACTTTTTCACATAAGCATCGTAGCCCCAAACTTTAAGAAACAACTTTGGTTTCTTGCTAAACCATAGTTCATAAGGCGTCGTCTCAACGGATTTTGATGGTGCCCTATTTAAAGTGAATGCAGCTGTCTCTAATGCATAACCCCAAAACAATAGTGGTAAATCGGTAAGATACATCATAGATCGCACCATATCCAGTAAAGTGCGGTTATGATGTTCGGACACACCATTACGCTGTGGTGTTCCATGTAGCGTGAGCTGTGAAACTATTCCACATTGTTTTAAATGAAGGCCAAACTCGCAACTCAAATATTCTCCTCTATGATCAGATTGTAGAAAAATTATTTTCTTGTTACGATGATTCCCCACTTCACTTCTGAAATTCTTTGAACTTTTCAAATGCTTCAGACTTGTGCTTCATTAAGTAGATATACTTTTATCTGCTCAAATCATTTGTGAAGGTCAGAAAATAACGATACTTGCCACGAGCATCAACACTCATTGGACCGCATACATCGGTATGTATTATTTCCAACAAGTCAGTAGCTCGTTCCATTGTTCTGGAGAACAGAGTTTTAGTCATCCTGCCCAAAAGGCACGGTTCGCAAGCATCAACTGATTCACGACCAAGTAATTCCGAAAATCCATCTTTATGGAGTTTCTTTGTGCGCTTTACACTGATATGACCCAAACGACAGTGCCACAAATAAGTTGCACTATCATTATTAACTTTGCATCTTTTGGCATCAATGTTATGAATATGTGTATCACTATGATCAAGATCCAACAAACTATTTGATTGGGTGTATGACCATTGAAGGTTTTATTCATGTAAACAGAACAACAATTAGTCTCTGACTTTAAATGAATAACCGTATTGCAATAAACATGATCAAATCATATTCATGCTCAATGCAAACGCCAAATAACATTTATTTAGGTTTAACACTAATCCCGAAAGTATAGGGAGTGTGTGATGATGATCATATCAATCTTGGAACTACTACCAACACTCATCGTCACTTCCCCTTCAACTAGTCTCTGTTTATTCTGCAACTCCTGTTTCGAGTTACTAATCTTAGCAACTGAACAAGTATCAAATACTCAGGGGCTACTATAAACACTAGTAAGGCACACATCAATAACATGTATATCAAATATACCCTTGTTCACTTTTCCATCCTTCTTATCCATCAAATATTCAGGGCATTTCCGCTTCCAGTGACCATTTCCTTTGCAGTGTAAGCACTCAGTTTCAGGCTTTGATCCAGCTTTGGGCTTCTTTGCGGGAGTGACAACTTGCTTGTCATTCTACTTGAAGTTCCCTTTCTTTCCCTTTGCCCTTTTCTTGAAACTAGTGGTCCTGTTAATCATCAACACTTGATGTCCATTTCTTGATTTCTACCTTCGTCGATTTCAACATCACGAAGAGTTCGGGGATCGTTTTCGTCATCCCTTGCATACTATAGTTCATCACGAAGTTCTAGTAACTTGGTGATGGTGACTAGAGAACTTTGTCAATCACTATCTTATCTGGAAGATTAACTCCCACTTGATTCAAGCGATTGTAGTACTAGACAATCTGAGCACATGCTCACTAGTTGAGCAATTCTCCTCCATCTTTTAGCTATAGAACTTGTTGGAGACTTCATATCTCTCAACTCGAGTATTTGCTTGAAATATTAACTTCAACTCCTGGAACATCTCATATGGCCCATGACGTTGAAAACGTCTTTGAAGCCCCGATTCTAAGCTGTTAAGCATGGTGCACTAAACTATCAAGTAGTCATCATATTGAGCTAGCCAAACGTTCATAACATCGGCATCTGCTCCTGCAATAGGTCTGTCACCTAGTGGTGCATCAAGGACATAATTCTTCTGTGCAGCAATGAGGACAATCCTCAGATCACGGATCCAATCTGCATCATTGCTACTAACATCTTTCAATATAGTTTTCTCTAGGAACATATCAAAATTAACATATGAAAGCAACAACGCGAGCTATTGATCTACAACATAATTTGCAAAATACTACCAGGACTAAGTTCATGATAAATTTAAGTTCAATTAATCATATTACTTAAGAACTCCCACTTAGATAGACATCTCTCTAATCATCTAAGTGATCACGTGATCCAAATCAACTAAACCATAACCGATCATCACGTGAAATGGAGTAGTTTTCAGTGGTGAACATCACTATGTTGATCATATCTACTATATGATTCACGCTCGACCTTTCGGTCTCAGTGTTCCGATGCCATATCTGCATATGCTAGGCTCGTCAAGTTTAACCTGAGTATTCTGCGTGTGCAAAACTGGCTTGCACCCGTTATAGATGGACGTAGAGCTTATCACACCCGATCATCACGTGGTGTCTGGGCACGACAAACTTTGGCAATGGTGCATACTCGGGGAGAACACATTTATATTGAAATTTAGTGAGAGATCATCTTATAATGCTACCGTCAATCAAAGCAAGATAAGATGCATAAAAGATAAACATCACATGCAATCAGTATAAGTGATATGATATGGCCATCATCATCTTGTGCTTGTGATCTCCATCTCCGAAGCACCGTCATGATCACCATCGCCACTGGTGCGACACCTTGATCTTCATCGTAGCATCGTTGTCGTCTCGCCAACTATTGCTGCTACGACTATCGCTACCGCTTAGTGATAAAGTAAAGCAATTACAGGGCGATTGCATTGCATACAATAAAGCGACAACCATATGGCTCCTGCCAGTTGCCGATAACTCGGTTACAAAACACGATCATCTCATACAATAAAATATAGCATCACGTCTTGACCATATCACATCACAACATGCCCTGTAAAAACAAGTTAGACGTCCTCTACTTTGTTGTTGCAAGTTTTATGTGGCTGCTACGGGCTGAGCAAGAACCGTTCTTACCTACGCATCAAAACCACAACGATAGTTCGTCAAGTTAGTGCTGTTTTAACCTTCTCAAGGACCAGGCGTAGCCACACTCGGTTCAACTAAAGTTGGAGAAACTGACACCCGCCAGCCACCTGTGTGCAAAGCACGTCGGTAGAACCAGTCTCGCATAAGCGTACGCGTAATGTCGGTCCGGGCCTCTTCATCCAACAATACCGCCGAACCAAAGTATGACATGCTGGTAAGTAGTATGGCTTGTATCGCCCACAACTCACTTCTATTCTACTTGTGCATATAACATTTACGCATAAAACCAGGCTCGGATGCCACTGTTGGGGAACGCAGTAATTTTAAAAAAAAATCCTACGCACACACAGGATCATGGTGATGCATAGCAACGAGAGGGGAGAGTGTTGTCCACGTACACTCGTAGACCGAAAGCGGAAGCGTTAGCACAACACGGTTGATGTAGTCGTACGTCTTCACGACCCGACCGATCAAGCACGGAAACTACGACACCTCCGAGTTCTTGCACACATTCAGCTCGATGACGTCCCCCGTACTCCGATCCAGCAGAGTGTCGAGGGAGAATTCTGTCAGCATGACAGCATGGTGACGATGATGATGTTCTACCGTCGCAGGGCTTCGCCTAAGCACCGGTATGATATTATAGAGGAGGACTATGGTGGAGGGGGGCACCACACACGGCTAAGAGATCAATGATCAATTGTTATGTCTATGGGGTGCCCCCCTCCCTCGTATATAAAGGAGTGGAGGAGGGGGCCGACCAAAGGGGGTGGCGCGCCCTAGGGGGGGAGTCCAACTCCCACCGGGAGTAGGACTCCCCCCTTTCCTATTAGGAGAGGGAGAGGGAAGGAAGAGGAAGGAGGAAGGAAGGAAAGGGGGGCTCGGCCCCCCTCCCAATTTGGATTGGGCTTGGGGGGCGCCCCCTCCCTTGCTCCTTTCCCCTCCTTTCCACTAAGACCCAATAAGGCCCATATACCTCCCGGGGGGTTCCGAAAACCTCCCGGAGCTCCGGTATTGTCCCAATCTCACCCGGAACCTTTCCGGTGTCTAAATATAGTCGTCCAATATATCGATCTTCATGTCTCGACCATTTCAAGACTCCTCGTCATGTCCATGATCACATCCGGGACTCCGAACAACCTTCGGTACATCAAAACACATAAACTCATAATATAACTGTCATCTTACTTTAAGCGTGCGGACCCTACAGGTTCGAGAACAATGTAGACATGACCAAGACAAATCTCTGGTCAATAACCAATAGCGGAACCTGGATGCTCATATTGGTTCGTACATATTCTATGAAGTTTTTTATCGGTCAAACCGCATAACAACATACGTTGTTCCCTTTGTCATCGGTATGTTACTTGCCCGAGATTCGATCGTCGGTATCTCAATACCAGGTTCAATCTCGTTACCGGCAAGTCTCTTTACTCATTACGTAATGCATCATCCCGTAACTAACTCATTAGCTACATTGCTTGCAAGGCTTATAGTGATGTGCATTACTGAGAGGGCCCAGAGATACCTCTCCAACAATCGGAGTGACAAATCCTAATCTCGAAATACGCCAACTCAACATGTACCTTCGGAGACACCTGTAGAGCTCCTTTATAATCACCCAGTTACGTTGTGATGTTTGGTAGCACACAAAGTGTTCCTCCGATAAACGGGAGTTGCATAATCTCATAGTTATAGGAACATGTATAAGTCATGAAGAAAGCAATAGCAACATACTAAATGATCAAGTGCTAAGCTAACGAAATGGGTCAAGTCAATCACATCATTCTCTAATGATGTGATCCCGTTAATCAAATGACAACTCATGTCTATGGCTAGGAAACTTAACCATCTTTGATTCAATGAGCTAGTCAAGTAGAGGCATACTAGTGACACTATGTTTGTCTATGTATTCACACATGTATTATGTTTCCGGTTAATACAATTCTAGCATGAATAATAAACATATATCATGAAATAAGGAAATAAATAATAACTTTATTATTGCTTCTAGGGCATATTTCCTTCAATATATAGGTTAGAGGGGAGAGGAGGGCTGCCACCAAGGAGGGAAAGCCCCTCCTTGTTGCGCCGGCCAGGGAGTCCCCCACTATGATCCCCCCACCGCCACCCCACCACCACCATAAGGAGGGAGGGCTCCTCCACTTGTGGCCCAAGTTGCCTTCCTCCTTGTGGCCTTTTAATCCATTGATATTTAAGTTAACGTAAAGCTGCCTAATGATTAAAGACCCTTTTATATATAATTTAACATTACTGGAAACATTTTCCACCTATATATTAATTATCAGGAATACCCGGTATTTCCCGATAAACTCTGAAACCCTTCGGTGGCCCTGAAATGCTTCCGGATCCTCTTGGAACTATTCCGGATATTTTTGAAACAATTCTACAAATATACTCTCATCACTCCCATCCTACTAATACTTAGCAGGTCGTGGTTGCCTTAAGATTGTGACCCCGTAGGTTTGGTAACTCATAGATATGAACGAAACCGTTCATTCAATGACCAACAACGGAACCATGGATGTCCATGTCGATCCCTACGAGCACACGAATGATATTCGAGTGAACCTTTGGTTATCATGTGACGTTCCCTTTGCTTCATGATATTTCACAAAACCCGATATGTATCGGTATCCTCCTGAGTCATCACATGCTGACTATACCGTTATCCTCATTACCGGTTTTGTTCTTCTTTCTCGTTGTCGTGTTCCGGCATTCCCGTGATGTAGTCACTTGTTTCTGGCCAAACGATGATGGATGTCGTCACACTGAGAGGGCCCTAAGAATATCTCTCCATCATCGGAGGAGCAAATCCCACTCTTGACCTATCTAGTCCATTCTCAAACTTTCCGATGAGCTTGTAAGTTGTCGTTATGATCACCGTGTTACAGGTGATGTTTGAGCAACCACAAAGTCCACCGTATGGTAAGAAGTTACTATGGTACTCTCATGGTATAAGGATTAAAATCACATGTTAACACTTCGTGTTATTATAATTGATTACATACGATATAAACTCAATTCATAACAGACAAGTTTGGGTCAATTCAATACGATCGTTCTTCCAATGTCGTAATATCAATGTTGTTTTAGGATTATCGTTTAACACTTAACGATATCCTAAGATCCAGAAAACGTGATCAACAACGACACTTGAGCTAGTCCTAGAGGCAAGACTAGGAACCTTTTATTTAACCGTTTATCATTCCACATGTGCATATGAGTTTTCCACTGAATCGCATATTCCAGGATCATTGTAGTTACAATATAGAATATACAATCTTTAATTATGAATATGAAAATATAATAATAAAAATATTATTACCTCTAGGTCATATTTCCAACAATCAAAACCCTGAATAATGGAGGATGGACGGCGAGTACATGGGCGATAATGTTTGACGATTGTTATTTTTTGGCTTGTGATTTTCCCATTACTAGATTTGAGCATTGTAATAGGTAAACCAATAGGGTTGCCCATGAACTTGCTAAGTTAGCTAGATTTTCTTCAACTTTTAACTGGTTTGAGGAGCCCTTGAGTGAAATTGTACCCGTCCTCATAAGCGATGTACTTGTTGTTACAAATAAATAAAGATCTGTGTTTTTTAAGTTGTTGCCACTAAAAAAAAGGTACCCATGTGTCTTTATCTAAAAAAAGGTACCCATGTGTCTCGTCTGTGGCACAATCCTTTGAATTTTTTTTCTGATTTTCTACCAAGTTATTACCTCAAAAGTCCAAACATGGGCAAAAAACAACCCAAAAGGCCGAAATTTTTGAACCATCCCGTTTAGCTTATGTGTTGTGCTTGTGTTGGGGGTGAGGGCGGTCGCATATGTCAACACGGTACATCCCTCTTATAAATGGGCCTTCACGTGACGTGTCATGTTAGGCCCGTTTATCGGGGGTTCCTGCTAGTAGCTATAATTGCAACCTAGGCCCCATAGTCGCCCCCTCCAGAGTCTTTCGACCGATATGAGGAGAGAAAAGTATAGGTACCCCTAAGGCCTTTGTACAACGTAGATGCCAGTCCATCGGTGCTAGCTGTGCCACGTCTCAGAAATTTTGTTGCTCTGCAACGTAGAGTGCTTGGTGTGGGCTGCTAGTCGTGCCCTTTTTTCTCTAACAATGGATGAATTGACTTGAAGGGAGCGACTATTGTTCCCAAGCACCGGCCTGCACTAAAAGAAAAAATTTGCTTCTGCCTCCTTTCTAAGCACCCATGTAATCCAGTCTCAAAGGAAATTAAATAGGTTTTTTCCCAGGCAACTGTCTAAGCACTTGCTGTTGTACAGGGCCTAAAATCTTATTTGGCTCAAGTTGGCAATGGTTAACCATTAACCTTAAGCCACTGGTAATTAATCTCTTAGGGATAGGGATATGTCAATTTTAATGTCCACGGAAGAGCTACTAAATGGAGATGGGGACCGCATGAGATTACCCATGACTTACACGTGCGCCCTAAAAATCAGTATACCCCCACACTCTTCCCGCCCCACTACACCTAAACTTTTAACCCCTCCAGTCCAATTGGCTCAAAAGGCCAAAGAGAAACCCTAACCTAACCTAGTCGCCCGCTTACCCTCCTCTCTTTTAGTCTCTCTCATTCACTTCACGCACACGCAAACGCCTCTGCCCTGAGCGCCACCACACAGTATGCAACTGATGCACCCTGGACAACTTCAGCTGACAACCTTTACCTTCATTCCTCTAGTCCAGCTGCTCCAACTATCCATCTTCACTCCTCCAGTTGCTCACTACAGGAATTAGCTGATTTGTCGTCTGCCATGGCATAGGACAAAGGACCAGAAAGCTGAGAGCAAAGGTCTTTGCCGTCAGCCGCGGATGGCAAACATGCCCGGCGCTGTAAGTTACGGTAATGAGCTTCTTTGTTGTCTATTTTCGCGTAGCGAACGGCAAAGATGTTTGCTGTCAGCTTTCCTAGGGAAGCAGATGACAAATAAGGTGGACATCAAAGAATAGACGTTAGCCACATTAGGTGGCTAACGAGAGGCTTTGTCGTCTGCCATCTGACAGCAAACATGCCCTCCCCTTTGCTGTCTGCTTCTTGACGTCAGCAGACCCGTCACTCCTCCCCGCTCTTTGTCGTCCTCCACAGATGGCAAACCACTGCTCTTTGCCGTCAGCCACAGACAGCAAAGTGACCAAATGGGTCAGCCCCAGTGCTCCCAGGTTGCACAGGTTGCTGCCACGTGGCCACTTTGCCGTCGGTGGCAGATGGCAAAGAGCCTGCATTGCCTCTTTTTATTCTATTTTTTCTTATATCCAAGCATTTCACAACAAATATATGATATATATATATATATGTATATATATATTTCACAGGGCAAGTTTCACAACAAATATATGAGATATCCAACACATAAATTTCATCCATACGTACATAGTTCCATCCATACATAGATAGTTTCGTATTACAATAGTTTCATCCATATAGCAAGTTCCACATTGTTCATCGATACAAAATCAAAACAGAAAGTAAAAACAAGCACTTCATCATGCAAGCTTCCGTGAAGTGAATGAAATCTGCAAAATGGGAAATAAGGAAGTTAGAAGAAGAAGACTAGAAGAAGAAGAAGAAGAAGAAGAAGAAGAAGAAGAAGAAGAAGAAGAAGAAGAAGAAGAATAAGAAAATGAAGAAGAAGAAGAAGTATATGGCATTTATGAGCTTACCAAGGTTATCATGCCATTTATGAGCTAAGTAAGCTAAGTGTATGACATTTATGAGCTTACCAAGGTTCTCATGCCATTTTTTACCTAAGTAAGTTAAGTATATGAAATTTATGAGCTTACCAAGGTTATCATGCCATTTATGAGCTAAGTAAGCTAATTATGTCATAAATGAACTAAATAAGCTAAGTATAGGTCATTATTGAGCTAACCTAGGTAATTATGCCATTTTGAGTTAACTAAGCATATTATGCCATTTTTGACATAAGTAAGCCAAGTATAGATCATTATTGAGCTAAGCTATGTAACTAAGCATATTAGAGCTAACTTAGCATATTAGAGCTAACTTAGGTCATTTTGGAGCTAACTTGGGTAAAGTGGATCATTTTGGAGCTAAGTAAGCTTATTACGTCATTTTGGAGGAAAATAAGCTAAGTATATGACATTTATGAGGCTACCAAGGTTATTATTCCATTTTTGACCTAAGTAAGCTAATTATGCCATTTTTGACATAAGTAAGCTAAGTATGCTAACTTAGGTCATTTTGGAGGAAACAAAGCTAAGTATAGGTCATTTTAGAGCTAACTTAGGTAAAATGGATCATTTTGGAGCTAAGTAAGCTTATTATGTCATTTTGGAGGAAAATAAGCTAAGTATATGCTATTTATGAGCTTACCATGGTCATTATGCCATTTTTACCTAAGTAAATTAATTATGCCATTTTTGACATAAGTAAGCTAAGTGTATGTCATTATTGAGCTAACCTAGGTAACTTAGCATATTAGAGCTAACTTAGCATATTAGAGCTAACTTAGGTCATTATGGTAAGCATATTGGAGGAAACAAAGCTAAGTCTAGGTCGTTATGCATTTGTTAAGCAAAACACTAGAGAAAACTTACGGTCATCACGAAGGTGAAGCACCGGGGTTGCTCGTGCTGGTACCATCTGGAGAAGGACCGTGCGATGCTTGTCTGGAGTTACGTTGCACCAAAGATCATTTGCAATGTCTCGTTAGCATGATGACATTCAAATGCTAAGATTAGTAACTAATAACGATTGAAATGAAACTCACCGTGGTCCCCGGAGCAACGACTGGCATTGGCGGAGGGGTCTGGCCGACGTTCTCGCACACAGACTGCACATTTGGTTTTGACGAGTCAGTCATACTAGTTAGTAATGAAACGAACATTACATGCATGATTTGGCTAATATGTAGAAGAAACTTACCACAAGGAGCTCATACATGGCCCGGTTCACCATGTCATTTGGTGCCCTCTCCTCCTCCAACAACCTAGTCGTCCTCTCCTCGAACTCCCGCTCCTTCTCCGCCGCCTGCCGACCCCTCTCCTGCATGAGTGATACGTCTCCAATGTATCTATAATTTATGAAGTATTCATGACATGTTTACAACAATTTTATATGGATTTGGTATGATTTGGTTAGAACTAACCCGGACTGATGCTATTTTCAGCAGAACTACTGTGGTGTCATTTTTTGTGCAGAAATAAAAGTTCTCGGAATGGGCTAAAAATTTACGGTGATTTTTTATGGAAAGAGACCCCCGAAGCACCGGAGCTGGGTCAGGAAGTGACCGAGGTGGCCACAAGCCGCTAGGGCACCCCTGGGAGGTAGGGCGCACCCCTATGGCTTGTGGGCTCCTCGAGCACCCCCTTGTCGTGTGACCAACGCCAAAAATTCCTATAAATAGCAAAACACCCAAAAAGAACCCTAGATCAGAAGTTCCGCCGCCACAAGCCTCTGCAGCCACAAAAATCAATCTAGGCCCTCTCCGGCACCCTGCCGGAGGGGGCCATCATCACCGGAGGCCATGGAGGAGGAAGCCGGAGGGGGCCATCATCGTCATGGGGGCCAAGGACCAAAGGGAGAACCTCTCCCCATCTATTGGGGGCATGGAAGAGGAAGCACAAGGGGGGACTCTCTGCCCCTCTCTCCCGGTGGCGCCGGAGTGCCGCCGGGGGAACCATCACCATGGTGATCATATTCATCAACACCACCATCTTCATCACCTTCCTCATCTCTTTTAAGCGGTCCACTCTCCCGCACCCCGCTGTAATCCCCTACTTGAACATGGTGCTTTATGCCACATATTATGATCCAATGATGTGTTGCCATCCTATGATGTTTTGAGTAAATTTCTTTTGTCTTTGGGTTGATTGATGATCTAGATTGGTTTGAGTTGTATGTTTTATTTTGGTGTTGTCCTATGGTGCCTTCCGTGCCACGCACACGTGAAGGATTCCCACTGTAGGGTGTTGCAATACGTTCATGATTCACTTATAGTGGGTTGCTAGAGTGACACAAGCTTAAACCCGAGTAAGGGGGTTGTTGCGTATGGGATAAAGGGGACTTGATACTTTAATGCTATGGTTGGGTTTTACCTTAGTGATATTTAGTAGTTGCAGATGCTTGCTAGAGTTCCAATCATAAGTGCATATGATCCAAATAGATAAAGTATGTTAGCTTATGCCTCTCCCTCATATAAAATTGCAATAACGATTACTGATCTTGTTGATAATTCCGCACACCGATCCATCATTTCCACACTCACTATTTGTAATATATTATAATATATTCTAACTTTATGTTAACATCACCTATTTTTATATTTTATTTCTCCGATATCATGCAAAGTTATCCTCTTCATACCCACAACGTAGTTTTATTTCTCATTTCTAGATGGAAGCAAACGTTCGGTGTACGTAGAGTCGTATTAGTGGCAGATAGGACTTGAGAGAATATTGATCTTACCTTTAGATCCTTGTGGGTTTGACACTCCATAATTATCACTTCCACCTTTGGAAATTGCTATGATGATTCCTTGCACTTGGGGATTATCAATGAGCGCCTCGGTTCTCTCTCTCTCTCTCTCTCTCTCTCTCTCTAAAGAGATGCCTACAACACCACTCCTCGTTAGCATTGTAATCATCGATGGCCGCACACACAATGTAATGGAGGAAAGATAGCTGAATCCGTATAACTAACCTCGAAGGCGAGCTCGACTAGTGGCCGACGAGGCCTTATCTCAGGAGCGGAGCTCGACTGGTGCGCCTTGATCTCCGGGAGAGTGCAAGGACAACGTATAAGTCCATCTCCAATGGCTATCAAGCCATGGGACCTCCCGCCACCAGATACCATCACCAACTCTAGATCAATGGGACCCTGGCTCGGGTTAAAGTCCTCCCCTTTCCTCGCCTTCCCCTCATCTCTGTACCTCATGAGCTTGTTGTGGGAGGAGATGTTGGTGATGTTCTTTGGATGATCGAGGTCAGACACAGTGAATGCCTTGACCTTCTTGTACGAGGCAGTATAGGCCATGGCATAGAGGTCATACACTTCTGGCAACTCCGCCTTATTGTGTCGCGCCTAAAAGAGATAAATTAGTAATTAAAGGTCTCAAGCTAGCATGAAGAATGAATTGCATGAATGTAGGATCGAAAGTATGTCTAGAGGGGGGGGGGTTAGACTACTTGACCAAATAAAAACCTAACCTTTTCCCAATTTTAATTCTTGGCAGATTTTAGCAACTTAGCACTAGTCAAGCAATCAACCTACGCATGCAATTCTAAGAGTATAGCAATGTAATGTAAATTATTGCATATGAAGGTAAAGGGGAAGAGTTTGGAGGGAGCAAACGCAATGTTGACACGGAGATTTTTGGCGTGGTTCCGATAGGTGGTGCTATTGTACATCCACTTTGATGGAGACTTCAACCCACGAAGGGTAACGACTGCGAGAGTCCATGAAGGGCTCCACCCACGAAGGGTCCACTAAGAAGCAACCTTGTCTATCTCACCATGGCCATCGCCCAGGAAGGACTTGCCTCACTTGGGTAGATCTTCACGAAGTAGGCGATCTCCTTGCCCTTACAAACTCCTTATTTCAACTCCACAATCTTGACGGAGGCTCCCAAGTGACACCTAACCAATCTAGGAGACACCACTCTCCAAAAGGTAATAGATGGTGTGTTGATGATGAACTCCTTGCTCTTGTGCTTCAAATGATAGTCTCCCCAACACTCAACTCTCTCTCTCTCACAGATTTGGCTATGGTGGAAAGATGATTTGAGTGGAAAGCAACTTGGGGAAGGCTAAAGATCAATATTCTTGTGGTTGGAATGGAATGTCTTGGTCTCAACACATGAGTAGGTGGTTCTCTCTCAGAAAATGAATGGTGGAAGTTTAGGCATGTTCTGATGGCTCTCTCCATGAATGAAGAGTGGGTGGAGGGGTATATATAGCCTCCACACAAAATCTAACTGTTACACATAAATTCCCAAACCCAGTGAAACCGAATGGTGAAACTCGGTAAAACCGATTCAAATCAAAAATTTGAACGTTAGGCTTTTCAGACCGATATGATCAACTCGGTGGGACTGATGCGCTAGGGTTATGGCATAACTTAATCTCGGTGAGACCGATCACATGAACTTAGTGGGACCGATTTCAGTAATAGGCACACAGGGGGTTGGTCAGGCAAACTCGGTGGGACCGATTCGCTCATTTCGGTGGGACTAAAATGTTACGAAAAGGAAACACGGAGTTTGCATTGCGAACTCGGTGGGACCGATCACTCGTTTCGGTGAGATGGAAACATTACAAAGGGAAGCAGAGAGTTTGCAATCCCATCTCGGTGAGACCGAGATCCCTATCAGTGAAACCGAAGTGATTAGGGTTTGTGGCAGTGGCTATGTCAAATGAACTCAGTGGCGCCAGATATATCAAATCGGTGGGGCCGAGTTTGACTTTTAGGTTTAGGACATATGTGGAAATGAGAAAGTGGCTGAGGGTTTTGGAGCATATCACTAAGCATTTTGAGCAAGCAAGCCATTAAGCAACACTTCATCCCCTTTAATAGTATTGGCTTTCCTATGGACTAAATGTGATCTTGGACCACTAAAATGAAAATGTAGAGTCTTAAGCTTGTTGCATATATGTGTCCTTAGCATTTTGAGGGGTCCACATCTCTAGTCCATGCCATGCCAATCATTGAACTTTCTGAAATGATCATCTTTAAAGAGCATTAGTTCAATGAGCTATATGTTGTTAAGAATTACCAAAACCACCTAGGGATTAGTTGCACTTTCAATCTCCCCCTTTTTTGGTAATTGATGACAACATATAGATCAAAGCTTCGACAAATGATAATAGGAATGAAAAACATCACCGCTTTGAGAAGTATGTGATAAGCAAGAGCTTCCCCTAAATTTGTGCATTATTTAAGATTTGCTTTTAAATGCAAATGCACAACCAATTAGGATCATGGGTTACTCTTCCATGTCACATACATCTTGATGGAGCGCTCAAAATGATAGAAATAGGAACAAGCACTCATCACCAAGGCAAAGTGAATGATCATACATAAAAGATAGAGAATATCATCATCCAAGCACAAGCACTAAGTATGATATGATCAAACACATGACCATACAAAGTATCTCACACACATAATCATAAAGTATCAACCAAGCAAGCAATCAAATAAGTAGCAAAAGAAGCAAAGCTCTCTCTCTCTCTCTCCCTCAAAGCCTATGATCTATACACTTTCTCCCTCTTTGGCTTGAAAATGCATAGTGCTATGCGGCTCTCTAAGCTTGATCTCCAGGAGGTGGTGTTAAGAGGACTCCAAGGATGAAGGCATCTGTTGAAGTTGATGGAGCTGGTGGAGTTGCCACTAGAGGGGCAACTGGAGCTGTGGTTGTAGGTGTTGATGTTGTAGCTCTAGTGTCTGTCACTGGCACTGCTGCAGATCTCTGTGCCCTAGGCACTCTCTGAAATACTTTTGTAGTTGCTTTCCCCTTCCTCTCCTCAGCTTCTTCTTGGAGCTGCTCAATTACTGTTTGAATTTCTGTCACCTTCAAGTCAAGATAATAGAACTTTGTTTCAATGATCCTCCCTAGGCTCTCTTGATTATGAGTCGGGGTGACCAATCCTTTCTCAATCCTCAAAGTATCTTGAATAAGATATCCAAGTTGGTATTGCTTTGACTTGAGGAAAAACTGTGAAGCCTCTTCAGCACTTGGCATCTTGGCTGCCTTCTCAGCTTTTGCTTTCCGCCTCTTATCTTGAGACTCGACTGATGTGGGATCTTCAGCATTCATGACAACTATGTTGTCCTCAAAATGAGGCCTCAAGGGAAGAAGCTCGTTGTCCAACAAGTAGACACCTTTGTTCATCTTGGAATTTACCAGCATATGGATGTGTGGAGCATACCCACATGACCTCTTCTGGTCAGCAGCTATTCTCTTGATGGTCTCCACTATCAAACTCATCACCTTGAACTTCTGGGGAAAGTCAAAGAGCTGAAGCAAGTTGATGGAGTGGCCTCTGATCATCCTGTGATCTCCTGATTTGGGAAACAAGGTGTGCCTCAGAATGGTGTTCATGGTGGCCAATCCTGACATCAAATAGTACACTGAGCCTAGCTTATGTGTCTCCAAGGCTTTGTCAGGTATCTCCTTGTACATATTGTCCATGGAGTTGTGATCCTTCTTCTTCTCAGCATAGACATCAATGTCTTTCTCAGCTTCTTTGGGGGCATTAATGAGCTTGGACCACTCATCAACAGAGGACTGGTACCTAGTACCTTTAGAAATCCAGACAATCTTGCCATCTAGATAGAAATGAGCTATTGAGTAGAACTGGATAATGAGCTCATCATTCCATTTGGTCAACTTCTGACCCACAATATTGTAAACTCCATTGAGTTTGAAGGTTTTATGCACTCCTAGAAAATGTTCTTCATTAGCATCAATGTATTTCCAGTCAACCCACTTCATGTTACACACAATGGGCTTCTTGTCAAGGAGCACAGTCTCATAGAGGTCCAGCTGTTCTTTGGTGTGAAACCTGTAGTCCACAGTAGTTCTCCTCCTCATAGCATATGGATCTGCTTGTCTCCATAGTCTGAGACCTGCATCCTTTCTCTCCTTCATGTTCTCTGCCACTGGATGATTGTCATCATGGTTTGGTATCTTTGGCTTTAATTTCCTGAGCACTTGGGATTCCTCTTCCTCTTCTTCAATCTCAGGCACTGGGACCTTGTTTTTCTCTACAACAGGAATGTTCCTAGTGCTTCTCTTGGGTGCAGACTTGGAAGCTGGAGCTGGAGCTTTGGGGCAGTCTTGGGCTTTGAAGGAGCAGCCCCAGACTTGATGGCATCCCCCATCAGCTTTTGAGACTCGGGTGCTGGTGCATCATCCTCTTCTTCATCCTCTCCTGCAAAATCTCTCCTCATTGATGGATTTCCAATCACTCTTGCAACAGTTTTTCTGACCCTTTCTTTTCTTTTCTTTCCATCTCCAGGTTCTCTGGCCTCAAGAGTAAATTCCATTGTCTCTTGAGTTGATGCTCTGGCCTTTGACATTGGCACTCTCTTGGCAGGAGCCTTCTTGTTCTGGCCTGGCTTGGTGGAAGCAACAATAACATATTCCTTCTTGATCACTTTTTTCTTTGAGGTCACTTCCTCAACTTCAAAGTCCTCATCCTTTGAATCTGAAGTTTTCTTCTTCCTCTTGCCTTGTTGTTGCCTTAGGTAGGTTGCTTGGAGTGCTCCTGCTCCCCTTATCAAAGCTACTAGAGGGACTAGTGCCCTCATTCAGATCTATCTGCTCCTCAGACTTATTCTGACTGTCACTCTGATCAGACATACTGTCACTACAAACTAAGAGCTGACCCTGTGAATAGTTATAGATGAGATAGAGTGGATGAGCATCACAAAGTGCAGAGTATTTGCAAAACAAATGAGTCAAAAACTTAGTTTTAGTTTTCTAGAGAAAACATTTCAGAGCTACAGATTTGTTAAACTCGGTGACACCAAAGCAACTTTGGAGTCTAAACTAGTGGAATCGGTCAGACCAAGACATAGTTCGGTGACTCCGAGATTGCTAGGGTTTCACAAAGTTCTGAACTCGGTCACACCGATTTGCAAGTTTCGGTCAGACCAAAAATTGCAAGTGCAATGGCCTAAGCCAAATCGGTGAGACCGATTTCTACAACTCGGTCGGTCCGAGATGAGTTCGGCGGAAACCTAACCCTAAATTTTCAAATCAAAACTAATCTAATGGAAGTTTTCTGTGGATAGATTGATCTCATACTTGGTAAGAAACATGGCATTATCTTTTTGCTAAGAATCGGAGGTAAAAGATTGCACAAAGTGTCGAACTCATACCCTAACTTGGCGATGAGCTCGCTATGGCGGCAACGGAGGTGAAGATTTCCGTTGACGGCGGCGGAGACCAGCGGCGGGAGGTCATTGGCGACGAGAGGATGATCCGGAGACCCGAGTCGGCAGAGCAGGACACGCGCGGGCGAATAGGTTTCAGAGTAATTTCCAAAATTTGACCCGTCGGTATATATATCCTGACACTGTCGGTGTGACCGAGTGGAACAACTCGGTGGCACCGAGATGCAGAATCGCAAGCGGTTACTGCAAACTCGGTGTGACTGAAGAGTTCTAATCGGTTGCATCGAGATTGAAAACCTAGATCAAATCAGTGAACTTGATATGACTGAAAAGGATGAACCGGTCAGACCGAAATGCACAGAGAGGTTTTGGAAGTTTAAGTCTATGACGAATCGGTGACTCCGAGTGCTCCTCACCCAGATGGTTCGAATCTGACTTGATCAAACTTTGCGATGTAGCATGAATAGAGTTTGAGACGAGAAAAGCATAGATAGCTAGAGGAAGTTCTTAGGCATTCTTGTCCATCCATTTTGAAAAACAAGAAGAGCCAAACAATCAAAGCAACAAATGGATGTCCTCGAATGAGAAAAGTATGCAATCAAAATGCTCACACAATAAAATGGCAAATGAAATATGTGACAAAGCATCCACAATCACTCTAGCATCTATCAAGCAATTGGCGATGACTAGATCATATATATATATATATATATATATGAGTATATTGACTTAGGAGTCAAATGAGAACATTTGATCATATGTCATACTCATTGTTTAAGCACAAGTGGGGTTACCACTTTTACATAAAGCATTGTTGTGTTCACACCATTAGAGTTGCTTTATCTCAATTCTTAGAGTAAAGCTCCCCCTAGATGTGATATCCCCCCTAAGAGGGATGAACTAACCTTGGGTTTTGTCAATGATGACTTCATGTAGATGTTGAAGATGTGGACGCTCATTGTTGATGTAGATCATTTGGAGCAATCCATTGGAGTGAGTTGCACTTTCAATACCTACATGGGTTAGTCCCACAAGGAACAAACAAGGATATCCATAGACATAGAGTGAAGCACACACATGATGATGTCCATGAAAGCATTAGATTACCTTGTCCCTTGTCTTACAAACAAGAGGGTTTGTGACTCCTTGAACTAGTGCAAGATGTGGAAGTTGTTTGCACTTGTCCTTCCCAAAATGAATATGAGTGAAGAATGTTGGTGGAGTCACCCTCAAGAACTCTCTAGTTCTTCTTCTTCGGGATCCACATCATCTTGATGGGAATCCTTGGGGTTGTAGATGTACTTGATGAAGTAGAACTTGATGTAGACTTGGGAACCCGCTTGACCAAGGCCTTTGGAGCATCTTCAAATGCATCAATCTCCTCTTGAAGCTTGTCCTTGCCTTTTAGCTTGTAGTCTTGTGGTGGAAGATCATCTTGAGCTTGTGTTCCCTTGAAGGAAGTAGGATCATACTTCTCTTGTTGAGGAACAAACTTTTTCTTGGGGTATTGATCTTCTTCCCACTCAACTCCATCGGCATTGAACTTTCGTTCAAAACCAACACCTTGATTCTTCCGGTGCCTTCCTTGCTTGCGTACAATTTCCTCGAATTGTTTACTTCCGTCAAGGCTCTTGTAAACACCTTTCTCTATAATTCCCTTCAATAAGCTATTTTCTTGATCAAGTGTAACTTGGCTAAGAGAATCATTAGTGGAATCAAGAGAACTACTAGAAGCAACAATATTGTATTTAGCATGTTTATTGTTACTACTATATGAAGAATCTTTCTTACTCTTGTTGCTAGATTTTACTTGTGGCATGTAAGTAGACAAGAGTAAACGCTTGGCAATGTAAGAAGAACTTTTGTTGCGAAGATCATCATTGATGGATTTTAAGAACCCATGTTCTTGCTCAAGATTGAGCTTCTCAAAGCGTAGCTTCTCATGAGTTTTTAAAAGTTCTCGATGATCCTCTAAAGTAGTTTCATGAGCTAACTTAAGAGTGTTTAGTTCTCTAGTTAGATGCTCAATCTCCTTCTTATCATTGTCATTCATTTCATATTGTTTAGCATGATTAATAGCAATTTCATCATAGTATTCATCACTAGAGTTGTCAACAAGTAAATCATCATCACCTAGCAAATCATCTTCATCACTATTGAAATCAACATACTCGGGGTGTGATACCTTGGGGCCTTTAGCCATGAAGCATCTTCCAATTCCTTAATTTGGTGAATCAAATATGTCATAGGAGTTGGTTGACACAAGTGCTAGACTGGCAACACCTTCATCTTGAGTATATTTGGAGTCGGAGTGATAACTTCTCTCGGAGTGGTGGTCAGAGTCAGGGCCGGATACCCATTCACAAACATGAGCTTGATGTCTTTGTTTTGTGTAGCTCCTTGATGACTTGTCCTTCCTTTCCGAATCCTTGCTTCTTCGAGAGGTTCTTCGTTCATAACAATCATATCTACTCCTTCGCTCTCTTGGAGGTGATTCTTCACTTTTGCTTCTCCTTTTGGGCGAGTCTTCTCTTACACTCATTGGAGTAGTGTCTGGGTCTTCCACAATTGTAGCAATTTCGCTCACGACTAGAAGATCTTTTGTCATTGTAGGACCTTGACTTGGAACTTCTTTCCTTGCTTCTATTCTTGTAGAATTTGTTGAAGTTCTTCACCATTAAGCTCAATTATTCATTGAAGGCTTGTTTCTCACTTGATGGTGTAGGAGCATCACATGAGGTTCTGTAAGCATCACTAGACTTGTTGTGAAGCTCTTCTTTATCTTGAGTGACATCTCATGAGCAACAATTCTTCCGATGACTTCGGTTGGCTTGAGATCTTTGTAGTTTACTTCGGTTGGCTTGAGATCTTTGTAGTTTGGCATCATTTGGATCAAAGTGCACACGGTATCATATTTTCCATCCAAGGCTCTTAGGATATTCTGGATGATGAATTTGTCGGTCATCTCTTCACTTCATAAGTCGACAATCTCATTTGTGATGAGAGCAAGCCTAGAGTACATTTCAGCGACACCTTCACCATCCTTCATTTTGAACTTGTCAAGTTGACTTTGAAGCACATCCAACTTGGATTCCTTGATGGAGTTGGTACCTTCGTGCATATCAATCAAAGTATCCCAAATTTCCTTTGCATTCTCAAGACTACTAATTTTGTTGAATTATTTGGGGCACAATCCGTTGAAGAGGATATCACAAGCTTGAGCATTGTATTGCAACATCTTCAATTCTTCCATGGTAGCTTCACGGTTCGATTCTCTCCCATCGAAGAATTCACCTTGCAAACCAATACACACAATAGCCCAAACGGCGGGGTTATGTCCAAGAATATGCATTTTCATCTTATGTTTCCAACTAGCAAAGTTAGTACCATCAAAGTAAGGACCTCCACAGTGGTAATTTCCCTCGCTAGATGCCATACTCTCCTAGGTTGTGAAACGAAGGCTATGATCACCAAAGCTATGGAAATCAAGGCAAATGGAGACCAAAGCTCTGATACCACTTGTAGGATTTAAAGTATGTCTAGAGGGGGGTGATTAGACTACTTGACCAAATAAAAACCTAACCTTTTCCCAGTTTTAATTCTTGGCAGATTTTAGCAACTTAGCATTAGTCAAGCAATCAACCTACACATGCAATTCTAAGAGTATAGTAGCAGAATGTAAATCATTGCATACGAAGGTAAAGGGGAGGAGTTTGGAGGGAGCAAACGCAATGTTAACACGGAGATTTTTGGCGTGGTTCCGATAGGTGGTGCTATCGTACATCCACGTTGATGGAGACTTCAACCCACGAAGGGTAACGGCTGCAGGAGTCCACAAAGGGCTCCACCCACAAAGGGTCCACGAAGAAGCAACCTTGTCTATCCCACGATGGCCATCACCCACGAAGGACTTGCCTCACTTGGGTAGATCTTCACGAAGTAGGCGATCTCCTTGCCCTTTCAAACTCCTTTGTTCAACTCCACAATCTTGACGGAGGCTCCCAAGTGACACCTAACCAATCTAGGAGACACCACTCTCCAAAAGGCAATATATGGTGTGTTGATGATGAACTCTTTACTCTTGTGCTTCAAATTATAGTCTCCCCAACACTCAACTCTCTATCACAGATTTGGCTATGGTGGAAAGATGATTTGAGTGGAAAGCAACTTGGGAAAGGCTAAAGATCAAGATTCTTGTGGTTGGAATGGAATGTCTTGGTCTCAACACATGAGTAGGTGGTTCTCTCTTAGAAAATGAATGGTGGAAGTTTAGGCATGTTCTGATGGCTCTCTCCACTAATGAAGAGTGGGTGGAGGGGTATATATAGCCTCCACACAAAATCTAACCGTTACACACAGATTCCCAAACTCGGTGAGACCGAATGGTGAAACTTGGTCAAACCGATTCAGGTCAAAATATGAACATTAGGCTTTTCGGTGGGACCGATGCGCTAGGGCTAGGGCATAACTTCTCGGTGAGACCGATCACATGAACTCAGCGGGACCAACTCAGTAATAGGCACACAGGGGGTTGGTTAGGCAAACTCGATGGGACCAATTCGCTCATTTAGGTGGGACCGAAACATTGCGAAAAGGAAACAAGGAGTTTGCATTGCGAACTCGGTGGGACCAATCACTCATTTCGGTGAGACCGAAATGTTATGAAGGGAAACAAAGAGTTTGCAATCCCATCTTGGTGAGACCGAGATCTTTATCGGTGAAACCGAAGTGATTAGGGTTTGTGGCAGTGGCTATGTCAAATGAACTCGGTTGTGCCGGATATATCAAATCGGTGGGGCCGACTTTGACTTTTAGGTTTAGGACATATGTGGAAATGAGAAAGTGGCCGAGGGTTTTGGAGAATATCACTAGCATTTTGAGCAAGCAAGCCATTAAGAACACCTCATCCCCTTTTAATAGTATTGGCTTTCCTATGGACTCAATGTGATCTTGGATCACTAAAATGAAAATGTAGAGTCTTGAGCTTGTTGCCAGTATGTGTCCTTGGCAATTTGAGGGGTCCACATCTCTAGTCCATGCCATGCCAATCATTGAACTTGCTGAAATGATCATCTTGAAAGAGCATTACTTCAATGAGCTATATGTTGTTAAGAATTATCGAAACCACCCAGGGATTAGTTGCACTTTCAATGAATCATGAAGCAAACCACATACCCAGTGCCGCCCAAACTGGTATAAGTTGGCGCTGCCTTGATGGTGTGGCACACCATCTATTTGGGCACGCCGGTCCTTGGCATTGTTGTGGAGGGCTAGACATTGGTCTGAGCACCACTCATCCACAAACAGCTCCCAACAATCCATCTGATCCAAACACCATCTCGGGGACACCTAAGTTAGTATAGAGAAACTTGAGCGCTACACCTATGAATCTAGTCAAGGAAACTAAGTACAAGGCCTTAAGAATAGGTAATTACCGTCATGTATGGCTCCTTCTTCAGAAACTTTTCACGGCACGCCGGCTTGGTCTTCTTAATACCACACAAGGCGTAGTAGTCTCGAACAGCCTGCACCTGAGCCTCGCGCCATAACTTTTGTAGTAGGCACTTGCACTCGACATCGATAACCTGTGTCGTGGCCTCCTCGTATCCATCCTCACACCTATAGAAGGTCTGCAATCAAACGAGACAACATTGATTAGTACAATAACTAGCTATTTGAAAAAAATTAATTGTGTAAAGGAGAATACCCAAAACTTTCTGATCACCATGTCTGCCCTCGTGTAGCACAAGACACCGTCGATCATCTCCTCCGGCGGGGCCGGGGCAGCCAAGTAGTGCTCCCAGCTCAATCCTAGCTGTGGAAGCTGACCCTCACCGGCCAACGTGATAAACCCCAGGAAGTTTTGTCGGCAAATCACACCAAGGACGGTGTTGGGCCTGCGAACATCCGGAGCATGGTCCCAACTGTCGGATTTCGGGTTCCGCAAACCCTTAAGAGGTTCGAACTCTGGGGTGTGCGGAGATCTCAACCTGCCCAGCTTGCCTACTCACTAATCTCACAGCCTAACGTGTTGAGCTCGAAGGGAAAGGAAGACACACAGTTTACCCAGGTTCAGGCCACCTTGCGGTGTAAAACCCTACTCCTGCTTTGTGGTGGATTTGCCTCGAGGGGCTGAGGAAGAACTAGTACAGTGGAGAACAGCCTCAAGAGGCGTGTTCTTGAGCTCAAGTGAGCTGGTGAGGTGGTGAGGGTGGAATGGATTTGACCCCCCATCTATGGTGCTGGCTAGGTCCTATTTATAGTGGCTTTGGTCCTCTTCCCAAATATAGGCGGGAAGAGATCCCACAACAGCCAAATTTGAAGGGAGACAACAAGCACATCCTATCCTGACTAAAGTGGTCTTCGCGTGCAAAAGCCTCTAACCGTGACGCCGCTGTGGGCTCGGTGGTGGCCTCCATCCTGGCGGTCTTGGTCTTGTTGCACCAGAATGGAAACCTTTGGTTGATTCCTCGGGACTCTGCGCCTGCTACTTGCCTCCCTTGCATCGAAGAGGAAACTGGTACTCTGCACCCATTGGCGCCCGCCTGGCCTTGGTCGTCATGGCTCACGTCAGCTGAGCCTCGCGAGGTAGGCCTTGCATAGAAATCTCCGCTCCTCGGGAGCTAGCTTGGGGAGGCCGATCCCCTTGGAGGTCTTGGTGTCGTCCACCTCACGAGGCTTGGCCCTAGCGAGGGTCTTGAGTTGTTGATGTTGAAGTTGGGTCGTACTAGGCCATCGATGGAGCCACGCCATGGGCCGCAGGCAGGAAAGTCTGGGTACCCCCGTATCCAAAACGCCGATAGTAGCCCCCGGGCCCAAGGCACGCTCGGGCTTGGCTTCTGGGCGAAGCCAAAGGGCAAGTGCGGAGCGCCACGGGCCCTAACTACCTACGGCCTTGGACGACGCTTGGCGATTGATGGGACATGGGCGTCTCCACTTCCCCACGCTGCCTCGGCAACCGTTCCTGGTTAACAAAAAGGCTTACACCTGCCGCCAGGCCTTCATTCCCTTCCTTTCATCTTGCTCCAGATCCCCTTCTCTCCTTACGCCGGAAAAATCTTCCAGATTTGCCGATTCTCCCCACCAAGCTCTCGCCCGATGGCCACTGATAAGGCTAAAGCTCCAGCCTCGGCTGCCGGCTCTGCCGCTTGGTTCGAGCCGATGCTGAGTGATACTTCTCCAACGTATCTATAATTTTTGATGTATTCATGCCATGTTTATAATATTTCTACATGCTTTTGGCATGATTTGGTTAGAACTAACCCGGACTGACGCTGTTTTCAGCAAAACTACCGTGGTGTTGTTTTTGTGCAGAAATAAAAGTTCTTGGAATGCGCTAAAAATCAACAGAGATTTTTTCTGGAAAATATAAAAAATACTAGAACAAAAAGTTATGGGAAAAATTTGTTTTTGCCACTCTATATTTTGCCAATTTTCCTTATGCCATTCTAGATTTTGACATTTGACTTCTGCCACTCTTATCTTTTGACAATTATCACGATTGCCATTCCGTGGCAAAAGAAAAATGATTTTATTTCATTTTTGCCACTGTTAGCTTTTGAAATGTATCACAATTGCCACTCTAAATTTTTTTGCTTTTGCCACAGAAATGGCAATTGTGATAATTTTCCAAAACTAAGAGTGGCAAAAGTAAAATGTCAAAATCTATAATGGCATAAGGAAAATTGGCAAAATCTAGAGTGGCAAAAATAAAATTTTCCCAAGAGTTATCGGAGAGAAGTCTCGTGGGGCCCACGAGGGTGGAGGGTGCGCCCCCCTAGGGCACACCCCTGTGCCTCGTGGACACCCTGTGGGTCCTCCTGACTTGTTCTCGACGCCAAACCCTCCTATAAATACCCAAACCTCCAGAAAGAAACCTAGATCGGGAGTTCCTCCGCCGCAAGCCTCGGTATCCACCAAAAACCTCTCGGGAGCCCATTCCAGCACCCTGCCGGAGGGGGAATCCATCACCGGTGGTCATCTTCATCATCCCAGTGCTCTCCATGACGAGAAGGGAGTAGTCACCCTTGGGGCTGAGGGTATGTACCAGTATCTATGTGTTTGATCTCTCTCTCGTGTTCTTGATATGGCACGATCTTGATGTATCGTGAGCTTTGCTATTATAGTTGGATCTTATGATGTTTCTCCCCCTCTACCTTCTTGTAATGGATTGAGTTTTCCCTTTGAAGTTATCTTATCGGATTGAGTCTTTAAGGATTTGAGAACACTTGATGTATGTCTTGCATGGGATACCCGTGGTGACAATGGGGTATTCTATTGATCCACTTGATGTATGTTTTGGTGGTCAACTTGCGGGTTCCGTGACCTTGGGAATCTATGCATAGGGGTTGGCACACGTTTTTGTCTTGACTCTTCGGTAGAAACTTTGGGGCACTCTATGAAGTTCTTTGTGTTGGTTGAATAGATGAATCTGAGATTGTGTGATGCATATCGTATAATCATACCCACGGATACTTGAGATGACATTGGAGTATGTAGGATCGAAAGTATGTCTAAAGGGAGGGGGTTGATTAGACTACTTGACCAAGTAAAATCTTAACCTTTTCCCAATTTTAGTTCTTGGCAGATTTTAACAACTTAGCACAAGTCAAGCAATCTTAACACAATTCAAGCAAGCATGCAAAGAGTATATGAGTAGCGGAAAGTAAAGCATGCAACTTGCAAGAATGTAAAGGGATGGGTTTGGAGAGTGCAAACGCAATAGGAGACACGGATGTTTTTGTCGTGGTTCCGATAGGTGGTGCTATCGTACATCCACGTTGATGGAGACTTCAACCCACAAAGGGTAACGACTGCGCGAGTCCACGGAGGGCTCCACCCACGAAGGGGCCACGAAGAAGCAACCTTGTCTATCCCACCATGTCCATCGCCCACGAAGGACTTGCCTCACTAGGGTAGATCTTCACGAAGTAGGCGATCTCCTTGCAAACTCCTTGGTTCACTCCACAATCTTGTTGGAGGCTCCCAAGTGACACCTAACCAATCTAGGAGACACCACTCTCCAAAAGGTAATAGATGGTGTGTTGATGATGAACTCCTTGCTCTTGTGCTTCAAATGATAGTCTCTCCAACACTCAGCTCACTCTCATAGGACTGGATTTGGTGGAAAGATGATTTGAGTGGAAAGCAACTTGGGGAAGGCTAGAGATCAAGATTCATATGGTTGGATTGGAATATTTTGGTCTCAACACATTAGTAGGTGGCTCTCTCTCAGAAAATGAGTAGTGGAAGTGTAGGCACGATCTGATGGCTTCCCTCACGAATGAGGAGAGGGTGGACGGGTATATATATCCTCCACACAAAAACTAACCGTTACACACATTATACCAAACTCGATGGGACCGAATCAGAAAACTCGGTCAGACCGATTCAGTGCATATGTGACCACTAGGCAATTTCGGTGGGTCCGACATGTCATCTCGGTGATACCGATATCATTAGGGTTAGGGCTCGGTTGGACCGATTACCCAAACTCGGTTGGACCGACTTTGGTAATAAGCTAACAGAGAGTTGGTCAGGCAAACTAGGTGGGACCAATTCACTCGTCTCGGTGGGACCGAAGCATTACGAAAAGGAAACAGAGAGTTTGCGTTGCAGACTCGGTGGGACCGATCACTCATCTCGGTTAGACCGAAACATTACGAAGGGAAACAGAGAGTTTGCAACCCCATCTCGGTGAGACCGAGATCCCTATCAGTGAGACTGAAAAGACTAGGGTTTCTGGGAGTGGATATGTCAAATGAACTCGGTGGCGCCGGATGGATCAAATTGGTGGGGCCGAGTTTGACTTTTAGTTTGGGACATATGTGGATATGAGAAAGTGGTTGAGGGCTTTTGGAGCATATCACTAAGCATTTTGAGCAAGCAAGCCATTAAGCAACACCTCATCCCCTTTTAATAGTATTGGCTTTCCTATAGACTCAATGTGATCTTGGATCACTAAAATAGAAAATGTAGAGTCTTGGACTTTGAAGCTTGAGCCAATCTTTTGTCCTTAGCATTTTGAGGGGTCCACATTCCTTATCCATGACATGCCAATCATTGAACTTTCCTAAAATATTTATCTTGTAATGGCATTAGTTCAATGAGCTATATGTTGTTAAGAATTACCAAAACCACCTAGGGATTCGTTGCACTTTCAATCTCCCCCTTTTTGGTAATTGATGACAACATATAGATCAAAGCTTTGACAAATGATAATAAGATTGAAATACATTGTCGCTTTGAGAAGTATGCGACAAACAAGAGCTCCCCCTAAATTTGTGCATTATTTAAAATTTGCTTTCGACTGCAAAACACACAATGTGTTAGGATCATGGGTCACTCTTCCATGTCACATACATCTTGGTGGAGCGCTCAAAATGATAATAATTGAACACATGCACTCATCACCAAGCAAGGTGAATGATCATAAATGGATATGAAGGATATATCATTCAAGAACACATTAAAGTAGCATATGATCAAACACATGATCATCCCAGCATCTCAAAAAAGACATAATGTATCAAGCAAACACATAATTAAGTTCAAGCAAATAAAATGCAAAGAGAGACAAAACAACACACTCTCTCTCTCGAAGACTATGATCTATACATATTTCTCCCCCTTTGGCAACAAGTACCAAAAAGTTAAAAATATGCATAGTGCTATGCGTCTCTCAGGCTTGGTCTTCATGAGGTGGTGTAGAGATGACTCCAAGGATGAAAGCGTCTGTAGATGTGGTTGGAGCTGGTGGAGTGGTTGCTGGAGCTGGTGGCACTGAAGTTGTGGCTGCTGGTGCAGATGTGGTAGCTCTTGTGTCTGGGACAGGCACTGCAGCAGACCTCTGACTCCTGGGCACTCTAGTGAAAGCATCTGTAGTAGACTTGCCCTTCTTCTCCTCCACTTCCTCCTGAAGTTGCTCAACTACTGACTGGATCTCAGTTACCTTGACATCAAGATCATAGAATTTCTGCTCAATGATCCTCTCCAAGCTCTCCTGGTTTTGAGTCAATGTGGCCAGGCCCTTCTCAAGCCTCAAGGTGGAGGCGATCAGATATCCAAGCTGATCTTGCTTGCTCTTCAAGAATACTTGAGATGCCTCTTGAGCTGTTGGCATCTTTGCAGCTTTCTATGCCCTTGCTTTCTCTCTCTTCTCATGTGCTTGCACAAATGATGGATCTTCTTCATTCATAACAACAATGTTGTCCTCAAAGTCTGGCTTGAGGGCTAAATGCTCATTGTCAAAAAAAATATGTGCCTATGCCCATCTTGGAGTTGATGAGCACCTGAATTTGTGGGGCATACCCACAAGATCTCTTCTGATCGGCAGCTATCCTCTTGATTGTTTCCACAATCAGACTCATCACCTTGAACTTTTGAGGGACATCAAATATATGCAGCAAGTTGATGGAGTGTCCTCTGATCATTCTGTGATCTCCTGATTTTGGCAACAGAGTGTGCCTCAGAATGGTATTGATTGTTGGCAGCCCTGACAGCAAGTGCTTTACAGAGCCAAATTTGTGAGTCTCCAGGTCTGCATCAGGTATCTCCTTGTACATGCTGGCCATTGAGTTGTGATCCTTCTTCTTCTTGGCATAGACATCCAATTCATCTGTGACGCCCCCGATTCAATCGTACACTAATCATGCACGCAAATGTGTACGATCAAGATCAGGGACTCACGGGAAGATATCACAACACAACTCTACAAATAAAATAAGTCATACAAGCATCATATTACAAGCCAGGGGCCTCGAGGGCTCGAATACAAGAGCTCGATCATAGACAAGTCAGCGGAAGCAACAATATCTGAGTACAGACATAAGTTAAACAAGATTGCCTTAAGAAGGCTAGCACAAACTGGGATACAATCGAAAGAGGCGCAGGCCTCCTGCCTGGGATCCTCCTAACTACTCCTGGTCGTTGTCAGCGGGCTGCACGTAGTAGTAGGCACCTCCAGCGTAGTAGGAGTCATCATCGATGGTGGCGTCTGGCTCCAGGGCTCCAGCATCTAGTTGCGACAACCAGGTAGAAGGGAAAGGGGAAAAGAGGGAGAAAAGCAACCGTGAGTACTCATCCAAAGTACTCGCAAGCAAGGAACTACACTACATATGCATGGGTATATGTGTAAGGAGGCCATATCAGTGGACTGAACTGCAGAATGCCAGAATAAGAGGGGGATAGCTAATCCTGTCGAAGACTGCGCTTCTGGCAGCCTCCGTCTTGCAGCATGTAGAAGAGAGTAGATTGAAGTCCCCCAAGTAGCATCTCCAAGTAGCATCTCCAAGTAGCATCTCCAGTAGCATCGCAGTAGCATAATCCTACCCGGCGATCCTCTCCTCGTAACCCCGTGGAAAAGCGATCACCGGGTTGTCTGTGGAACTTGGAAGGGTGTGTTTTATTAAGTATCCGGTTCTAGTTGTCATAAGGTCAAGGTACAACTCCAAGTCGTCCTGTTACCGAAGATCACGGCTATTCGAATAGATTAACTTCCCTGCAGGGGTGCACCACATAACCCAACACGCTTGATCCCATTTGGCCGGACACACTTTCCTAGGTCATGCCCGGCCTCGGAAGATCAACACGTCGCAGCCCCACCTAGGCAAAACAGAGAGGCCAGCACGCCGGTCTAAACCTAAGCGCATAGGGGTCTGGGCCCATCGCCCATAGCACACCTGCACGTTGCGTGGGCGGCCGGAAGCAGAACTAGCCCCCTTAATACAAGAGCAGGCTTACATTCCAATCCGGCGCGCGCCGCTCCGTCGCTGACGTCTGAAGTGCTTCGGCTGATACCACGACGTCGGGATACCCATAACTACTCCCACGTAGATGGTTAGTGCGTATAGGCTCGTAGCCAGACTCAGATCAAATACCAAGATCTCGTTAAGCGTGTTAAGTATCCGCGAATGCCGAACAAGGCCAGGCCCACCTGTCTCCTAGGTGGTCTCAACCTGCCCTGTCGCTCCGCCACAAAGTAACAGTCGGGGGCCGTCGGGAACTCAGGCCCACCTCTACCTGGATGGAGCCACCTGCCCCTTCAGCCCCCATCTCCAAACAGTATCACCAGTAATGTAACAGTGTAAAGTATATAGTATATGCCCGTGATCACCTCCCAAGTGATCACGGCCCGATAGTATAGCAAGGCAGACTGACAAGAATGTAGGGCCAATGATGATAAACTAGCATCCTATACTAAGCATATAGGATTGCAGGTAAGGTATCAACAGATGTAGCGACAATGTCAGGCTATGCATCAGAATAGGATTAACGAAAGCAGTAACATGCTACACTACTCTAATGCAAGCAGTATAGAGGAGAATAGGCGATATCTGGTGATCAAGGGGGGGGGCTTGCCTGGTTGCTCTGGCAAGACAGAGGGGTCGTCAACTCCGTAGTCGAACTGGGGCGTCAGCCTCGTCACGGGGTCTACCGAAGAGAAGAGGGGGGGAGAAACAGTAAATACATAACAAGCAAGTGCATAACAGGATAACAGGCAGAGCTAGACGTGTTCTATGCGGTAGGAGGTGATACCGGTGGAGGGGGGAAGCATCCGGGAAGTATTCCCGGGGTTCCGTGTTTTCGGGCAGAGGAGACGGAGGGGGGGAAAGTTGCGAGTTCGATAGGTTAGGGGGGTGTGGCGGACGAACGGGTTGCGTATCCGGAATCGTCTCGTCGTTCTGAGCAACTTTCATGTTGAAAATATTTTAATCCGAGTTACGGATTAAAAGATATGATTTTCTAAAGATTTTATTAATTTCTGGAATTTATTTAATTATTTAATTAATTCGGAAAATGGATTTATGTCGTCAGCATGACGTCATGCTCACATCAGCAGTCAACATGGGTTGACTGGGTCAAACTGACGCGTGGGTCCAATGGGACCCACCTGTCATACTCTGTTAGGTTAATTAGGATTTAGTTAAACTAATTACTGTTTAATTAAGCTAACATGTTAATTAGATTAATTAATTAAGGTTAGTTAACTTAATTAATTTAATTAATTAATTAAATTTATTTTTATTTTAATTGTTGTTTTATTTATTTTTATATACTTTTTTTTAATGTTTTGGGGGCGGGCCCCCTTTGTCATAGGGCCCTGGGGGCTAACGGGCATGCGGTTGCCGCGGGTGCGGGCGCTGGGCGTCGGCGCCCGACTGGGCGAGCGCCCAGATCGACAGGGGGAGGCGCCGGCCACGGGCACGGCAAGCCC
>NC_057798.1:418907851-418914766 GCF_018294505.1 Triticum aestivum
GAATTTGAATCGGTTTCGAACTAACTCGAGATTAGCAACTATAAACGAGGTGACGTGGCACCATTAGCAGAGGATCACTGTAGCTTAATTACCCGGGCGTCACAATTCTCCTCCACTACAAGAAATCTCGTCCCGAGATTTAAGCGGTGGAGTAAGGGGCGAAGGTGTTGGTAGCGAAAAACCTAACGAGTCTTCTCGGTCTTGGCTTCCCTTTCGAAGAGGTTGATCCCTTTCGTTGATGTCTTCATTTCACTGCTTCAAGTCACCATGATCAATTTGTCATCCTTTCTTCGGGATCTCCATCGTACTTACGAATAGGTAAGGGGCAGCTCTACAACGATAGGATGTTACAAGGGAAAATCTTCTGGGGGTTTCCCAAGTATGAACATATGAGTATCTCTCGAGTTGAACAAATGAAACACATCGAGAGCAAAGTAAGATGGTGCAATAAGAAGTTCCAAGCAGATAGGCAATCGTTCATTGCCTGAAACAGAGTGTGAATGGGGTTCAGAGCAACAGGAATAAGTATTGTGTCCGATACCAGAATTGATCACTAGGAAGGTGGCTCGCAAACTACATACGAAGTCAAGCTATAGGAATAACTTTGGCAACAGGGTGTATAGGAGAGTCAGGTTTCGATCCTGTGAAACTGTGGGTTATGGGCCCACCATGTGGTTCTTTTCTTTAATAGGAGCAGTGACATCTTGCACGGTCATGATAGCAAGGCATGTCAGGGAGTACCATGTCAGCTATGTCGGCAACAACGTTGGTACCAAGGGCGAGGGACAAAAAGAACCATTTTCCTGCTCGTTGAAACGAGGCGGACCAATAGGCAAGGTTCCCGTCCATCGGTGGTTACCGGAATGTCATCAACAATAGTAACAAGGTCTTGCTGACCGAGTTGTACATCGAGGTGTTTGCACAAGTAGTGGATTATTACTGCTTATATCATATAGATCATAGAAAAGGTTTAAACAAACCAATGGAAGGAAAATATGATCATCAGATTAAACAGAACAATGGAAAGGAAAATATGTTTAAACACATATTTCGAGGGTATATCCTTCCCAAGGACAAGCAGAGCAAGATATCCATGACAGGATATAAAGTAGAAAACCATTTAGGTAAGGGGGGAGGAATCTCATGATATTACTTATACAACGGTGTTAGGATAATTGATAATTAAAATATAGCATCGTGCTTCAAACGTGCCTGTTGAAAATCGGAGTACCATTGACATGCTTCGAGATAGCAGTGACATGGTCTTCAGGTGAAGATCAGACTTTGGAAACACGAAGGATCCATCAAGAATAACTTGTAGAATAAGTCTTACAATTTCCTCATGGATGAATGGATAACCTTGCTGAAAAGGAATCTATAATGATAGGTCCTCCAGCCGGGGGGGGGTGCTAGGCATGACATCATGTTACTGGGTCATCAAAGGATCAATATCATAACTCTTGGAAAGTTGTCCTAACCATCATATCTGACGGAGATTCAGGTATGATTGGTGTCAGGATACCTCAAGCTCAGGATGCCCGAGAAGAAAGGTGCAACACCAATTGATGGGATGACACTGAAAGATTCTCGGGAAATGAACTATGAAGTGACTTCCGTTAACAAGAGTTCATCATTAACCCAAGAAGAGGACAAGGAGGTGTCTGGTGAACTCAACGGCAATTCACCGAGATTCCCAAAAGATGGATTTCCACCATTAAGTGAACAAGGAGATAACATTTGTCAGATCAAATGATATAGGGAAGTATGCTCGAGGAAAACATACACAATTAAACATTGGTTGAAAGGTGCGCCCGAAATATGGGTTGGGTTGCACGACCACTGTCAGAATGGTGATTCGACGAACAAAAGAATTAGAATGAAACTCGACCATTACTTCAAAGCAATAGGGTTGCTAGAAGTTTCGAATTCACACCTCATGGTTCAATTGTCGGTATTCCGGTTAGAAACAACACAGGTACCAAGAAAGAATGGTGAGGGTGAGAAGTATCACCATACCAAGAATTCTTAAGAGGGGGAGTAATCCTCACGACCTTCTTGACATAAAAGATGGTAATACTCCATGGTAAAGAAGAACAAATGCTAGGTAGCAAGGAACTCGAGGTATAACACAGAACGCAAAGAAGTTTTTGTTGGAGGGAACGCAATAAAGAGGTCGATGACAACACAAATCATCGAGGGCAAGGATGGTATTTCTCATCATTAATTCAATTGATATCCTGGAAGAGCATCAGAATGTAGATGGTGATCATGACACATTTGTCGAGAGATTCCACAAAGATGTAATCGATTCGCGATCACATCAAGTCAAAAGAATGATGAAGCTAGAGGTTATTGGAACCATAGGTACGACACAAACTTGAAATCTAGCTTGTTGTTCAAGGCGAAATGATATGACGAGGAAGATCGACGTAAGGTTAGTTCATCGTCGAAAATTGTGCTCCGGGAAGAAGGACCGGGTAGCACAGTTAAAATTAGCTCGATAATGATATAGCCGATCAGGCTAGGAATGACTTGAAGGATTAATAAATTTGTAAGCAGTGATGGGTTCAAATACTTGTTGAATCGCAATGCAAACTCGATTCAGTTATCGGTGTCTTTGAGTGTATAATAACTCAGAGCCCGTGAAAAATTGGAATCAGTGGAAAGGTAGCACTTGATGAAGAACTCATAAGAAGTTATGCAGTTCCATGATAATCTTGAGATACCAGGGGGTAATACTCGACACAAGATCAAAGTAAAGATTGGACGGGTGTATTAATCCATAGAAGACAATTGTTTTAACTTGTCCGAGAAATGGAATCAAGGAAGAACAATCATGGTCGGAACCACGGTTGCAAGGGATCAATTCACAGATACCATATGTTAGTTATCAAGGAAATAGTTATTATTACAAGAAGCTTCCATGATAGGATATACATCGCGTCCATGGGCATGAACACAAGGTTCGAGGTCGACTCCCACTTCTCCAAAGCATAACCTTACATTCACTTCTTGTTTCGATAATGGCATTAGTGTTGAAAGTTATACCTGGTGAAATACCAGATGAGTATGACCCGTGAAAACTTCCGAGTTCACACATAGTAAGAAAGGCATAGGTTCAACCCATCCGGGCATCTTACGAACATATACCACAAACTTCGGGGTAATTAATACAAGCTCGAAAGTAGAGCATTGTTCAAAAGCAGATGATACAATTTACCAAAGGCATTATGTATCCGAGAAAAGGCTCACAAGTTTATTGAATATGAAGGGCGTTGTCAGATAAAATCCAACAAGGGATCTGGTGGCCCACAAGGGATCTGACGTGAGCATCGGTACTCAACTAGAGGAAGAAGATTGCAAGGAGATCAGATTATAGAAACAACTGACTAATCCAGAGCTCAAATGCAAAGGAATTATGATTTCCAAATTAAGGGAACAAAATCAATGCTCTGATTAGGGATGGATAAGTTGAATAGCCTTAGGGTACAATCAACGACAATTGGATTGGTCGAGAACCAATTCCAGTTAAAAGAATGGAAGCTCAGCCGGAAAAGTAATTTATAAGGATCAATGATGATTGCGTGTATTCGCAGCATATTGAGTCAACAGACTCAAAATGATAATGACAAGGAATGTCAATAAGATTTCTATACTTATGGGATTAATCATAATGAAAGCAAACAAGAAATTCCAGAGCAATAGGTTGCTGAGGATTTTCAGAATATCGGGTGGTATTTCGAAGACTTTTGTGTAACACATGAACAACTGGGGGATGAGCGGATACTCGATAAGTGCGAGAATTAACCGTAGGGGTATTCAAGTGACAAAGAACAGCAAGGCAGTAAGCTCAAGGGATTATCGAAACAACGACGAGTTTTTCAGGGTATCTTGTAATAACAAGACCACTGGGGATGAATGTAAGAATAACAAATGCAAGTAGTTATCCATAAGGGTTTGCGGTGGAAGGTGAATTGCAAACGCGATGAACACAAGTTCTCGGGTTAACAGTGGAGAGTATCTTCAGGGTCTTCTGGTGCAGCAGACGATCATTAGTAATAAGGGGCTCTCCGAGTGAAAGTGATAACGAGATCCTAATGTTAGATTTAATAAACTTCATTTAACCCGAATAGAGGAGATATCAGAGTCCCAGAGTAAAGGTCGAGGAGTAAAAGATCCTACTACCACCCGATGGCGACGTGGGCCCGTAAGGCACACAGCCAAGTTAGTAAAAGTTTTGCAATGACTAGACACAACTTCAGCCAAGGAGTTGGAAAGGGGGATTCCTACAGGCAGTCGGCTCTGATACCAACTTGTGACGCCCCCGATTCAATCGTACACTAATCATGCACGCAAATGTGTACGATCAAGATCAGGGACTCACGGGAAGATATCACAACACAACTCTACAAATAAAATAAGTCATACAAGCATCATATTACAAGCCAGGGGCCTCGAGGGCTCGAATACAAGAGCTCGATCATAGACAAGTCAGCGGAAGCAACAATATCTGAGTACAGACATAAGTTAAACAAGATTGCCTTAAGAAGGCTAGCACAAACTGGGATACAATCGAAAGAGGCGCAGGCCTCCTGCCTGGGATCCTCCTAACTACTCCTGGTCGTCGTCAGCGGGCTGCATGTAGTAGTAGGCACCTCCAGCGTAGTAGGAGTCATCATCGACGGTGGCGTCTGGCTCCAGGGCTCCAGCATCTGGTTGCGACAACCAGGTAGAAGGGAAAGGGGAAAAGAGGGAGAAAAGCAACCGTGAGTACTCATCCAAAGTACTCACAAGCAAGGAACTACACTACATATGCATGGGTATATGTGTAAGGAGGCCATATCAGTGGACTGAACTGCAGAATGCCAGAATAAGAGGGGGATAGCTAATCCTGTCGAAGACTGCGCTTCTGGCAGCCTCCGTCTTGCAGCATGTAGAAGAGAGTAGATTGAAGTCCCCCAAGTAGCATCTCCAAGTAGCATCTCCAAGTAGCATCTCCAGTAGCATCGCAGTAGCATAATCCTACCCGGCGATCCTCTCCTCGTAACCCCGTGGAAAAGCGATCACCGGGTTGTCTGTGGAACTTGGAAGGGTGTGTTTTATTAAGTATCCGGTTCTAGTTGTCATAAGGTCAAGGTACAACTCCAAGTCGTCCTGTTACCGAAGATCACGGCTATTCGAATAGATTAACTTCCCTGCAGGGGTGCACCACATAACCCAACACGCTTGATCCCATTTGGCCGGACACACTTTCCTAGGTCATGCCCGGCCTCGGAAGATCAACACGTCGCAGCCCCACCTAGGCAAAACAGAGAGGCCAGCACGCCGGTCTAAACCTAAGCGCATAGGGGTCTGGGCCCATCGCCCATAGCACACCTGCACGTTGCGTGGGCGGCCGGAAGCAGAACTAGCCCCCTTAATACAAGAGCAGGCTTACGTTCCAATCCGGCGCGCGCCGCTCCGTCGCTGACGTCTGAAGTGCTTCGGCTGATACCACGACGTCGGGATACCCATAACTACTCCCACGTAGATGGTTAGTGCGTATAGGCTCGTAGCCAGACTCAGATCAAATACCAAGATCTCGTTAAGCGTGTTAAGTATCCGCGAATGCCGAACAAGGCCAGGCCCACCTGTCTCCTAGGTGGTCTCAACCTGCCCTGTCGCTCCGCCACAAAGTAACAGTCGGGGGCCGTCGGGAACTCAGGCCCACCACTACCTGGATGGAGCCACCTGCCCCTTCAGCCCCCATCTCCAAACAGTATCACCAGTAATGTAACAGTGTAAAGTATATAGTATATGCCCGTGATCACCTCCCAAGTGATCACGGCCCGATAGTATAGCAAGGCAGACTGACAAGAATGTAGGGCCAATGATGATAAACTAGCATCCTATACTAAGCATATAGGATTGCAGGTAAGGTATCAACAGATGCAGCGACAATGTCAGGCTATGCATCAGAATAGGATTAACGAAAGCAGTAACATGCTACACTACTCTAATGCAAGCAGTATAGAGGAGAATAGGCGATATCTGGTGATCAAGGGGGGGGGCTTGCCTGGTTGCTCTGGCAAGAGAGAGGGGTCGTCAACTCCGTAGTCGAACTGGGGCGTCAGCCTCGTCACGGGGTCTACCGAAGAGAAGAGGGGGGGAGAAACAGTAAATACATAGCAAGCAAGTGCATAACAGGATAACAGGCAGAGCTAGACGTGTTCTACGTGGTAGGAGGTGATACCAGTGGAGGGGGGAAGCATCCGGGAAGTATTCCCGGGGTTCCGTGTTTTCGGGCAGAGGAGCCGGAGGGGGGGAAAGTTGCGAGTTCGATAGGTTAGGGGGGTGTGGCGGACGAACGGGTTGCGTATCCGGAATAGTCTCGTCGTTCTGAGCAACTTTCATGTTGAAAATATTTTAATCCGAGTTACGGATTAAAAGATATGATTTTCTAAAGATTTTATTAATTTCTGAAATTTATTTAATTATTTAATTAATTCGGAAAATGGATTTATGTCGTCAGCATGACGTCATGCTGACATCAGCAGTCAACAGGGTTTGACTGGGTCAAACTGACGCGTGGGTCCAATGGGACCCACCTGTCATACTCTGTTAGGTTAATTAGGATTTAGTTAAACTAATTACTGTTTAATTAAGCTAACATGTTAATTAGATTAATTAATTAAGGTTAATTAACTTAATTAATTTAATTAATTAATTAATTAATTAAATTTATTTTTATTTTAATTATTGTTTTATTTATTTTTATATACTTTTTTTAACATTTTGGGGGCGGGCCCCCTTTGTCATAGGGCCCTGGGGGCTAACGGGCATGCGGTTGCCGCGGGTGCGGGCGCTGGGCGTTGGCGCCCGACTGGGCGAGCGCCCAGATCGACAGGGGGAGGCGCCGGCCACGGGCACGGCAAG
>NC_057798.1:418914843-418915366 GCF_018294505.1 Triticum aestivum
CGGGGCAGCGCAAGGACGACGCCGGAGTTGCAGCACCGCTGGTGGAGCGACGAGGCGACGAGGTGGGGCGCAAGGCGAGGGGCGTCGTGGTTGGGTCGTCGGACGCGGGGGTGCGCGGGAGCCGTGGCGAGGCACGGAGCTGCGAGGGGGGGAGTGCGGGTCAGGGGAGGTCCGGCGCGCAGGTGGCGCACGGGCGCAGCAGAGAGCACCGACGGCATCAGCCGCGGGCGCGGTCCGGCGTGGTGCGCAGGGAGCGGAAGCAGCACGGGCGGCGAGTGTGCGCGTGCGGACGCGACGGCGGATCCGCCAGGGAAGAGAGGGGAAGAGAAGGGGGCTCACATAGCCCTGTAGATGTGCAAAGGCGCGCTCGGGGAAGGGCCGGAGTAGTGGGGCGACGACGACGATGCCCAACTCGGGGAGGGAGTTGCGCGAGGGAGAGGCGGGGACGAGGCAGTCCGGCGGTGAGGTACGGCAAACGGGAGGGAGGGCGCCGGGCGGCGTCGGGCAGCGCCAGGCGGGGAGA
>NC_057798.1:418915812-418938287 GCF_018294505.1 Triticum aestivum
GGGGGGCAAGTGAGGTGGGTCGTGGGTTAGGGTTTCCTCCCTGGTGGGGATATGGAGGGGGCTGGGTCGGCCGGCTGGGCCTTTGCCCAGTTGGGCTGGCCAGCTGGGCCACAGATGGCCCAGTGGGGGGGGTGCCTCTTTTTTTTAATTTTTAGTTAGATTTGTTTTCTGTTTTTTTTCTTTATACTTTGCTTTCTTTTAGTTTCCTATTATTTTAGTTTTTGTAAATTACCAAAGTGGCACCTAAATAGGATTTTACAAATTATGCCACTGCCACAATAGTTTAATACTTATAACAATTTAGTTTTGAAAATCTTTATTATTTTTAAAGCATTAAAATAATTGTTTTTTCTACTCTTTTATTCATTTAACAGTATTTAAACATTTTATAAAAGTGTGGTTTCTCCACCATAATTATCTATGCAATATTTGGTTCACTCCGAACATTTTAGTTTTAATATTTGAAAACTTTTATTGTTTGCCTATTTTTGAATTTGAATTTGAATCGGTTTCGAACTAACTCGAGATTAGCAACTATAAACGAGGTGACGTGGCACCATTAGCAGAGGATCACTGTAGCTTAATTACCCGGGCGTCACATCATCTTCATGAGCCTTTAGGGCATTGATCAATCTAGCCCACTCATCAGCTGTAGATTGGTACCTTGTACCCTCTGGCATCCACACAATTTTGCCATCTGGATAGAAATGAGCAGTTGAATAGAATTGCACGATCAGCTCATCATTCCACTTAGTGAGCTTTTGGCAAACAAACTTGTCAACCTCACATGCCTTGAAGCTGTCATAGACACCCGAGAAGTGCTCTTCATTCTCTCTTATGTAGGTCCAGTCCACTGAAAGCACAAGTGCTCCCTGGGTGATTTTGGTAATTTATGTCAACATATCTCTTGTTGGGCTAATACTTTTATCTAGTATGTTTCAGATAAGTTCAACAATGAAGTGGCATGGACTAGAGGACGTGGAACCCCTTCAAGATGCTAAGGACAAAGGATTGGCTCAAGCTCAAAGCACAAGACTCTACATTTTACTTTTAGTGATCCAAGATCATATTGAGTCTCTAGGGAAAGCCAATACTATCAAGAGGGGATGAGGTGTTGCTTAATGGCTTGTTTGCTCAAAGTCCTTAGTGATATGCTCCAAAGCCCTCAACCACTTTCTCACATCCACATATGTCCCAAACTAAAAGTCAAACTCGGCCCTACCGAATCTTTCCATCCGGCGCCACCGAGTTCTCATGACATAGCCACTGCCATAAAACCCTAATCAAGTCGGTCTCACCAATAGGGATCTCGGTCTTACCGAGATGGGATTGTAATCTCTCTGTGTATGTCCATTACCAAAATTGGTCTCATCGAGTTTGTGTAATTGGTCCTACCGAGATTACAATGCAAACTCTCTGTTCCCCTTCGTAATGTTTCAGTCTAATTAACCGAGATGAGCGAATCGGTCCCACTGAGTTTGCCTGACTAACCCTCTGTGTGTCTATTACCAAATTCGGTCCCACCGAGTTTGTGTAATTGGTCTCACCGAGATTACGTTATGCCCTAACCCTAACCACATCGGTCCCACCGAAAATCCTAACAGTCACATTATTTACTAAATCGGTCCGACCGAGTTTCATGATTCCGTCCCACCGAGTTTGGTAAGTTGTGTGTAACGGTTAGATTTTGTGTGGAGGCTATATATACCCCTCCACCCACTCTTCATTCATGGAGAGAGCCATCAGAACATGCCTACACTTCCAGCACACATTTTCTGAGAGAGAACCACCTACTCATGTGTTGAGACCAAGATATTCCATTCCTACCACATAAATCTTGATCTCTAGCCTTCCCCAAGTTGCTTTCCACTCAAATCTTCTTTCCACCAAATCCAAATCCTGTGAGAGAGAGTTGAGTGTTGGGGAGACTATCATTTGAAGCACAAGAGCAAGGAGTTCATCATCAACACACCATTTGTTACTTCTTGGAGAGTGGTGTCTCCTAGATTGGCTAGGTGTCACTTGGGAGCCTCCGACAAGATTGTGGAGTTGAACCAAGGAGTTTGTAAGAATAAGGAGATCGCCTACTTCGTGAAGATCTACCCTAGTGAGGCAAGTCCTTCGTGGGCAATGGCCATGGTGGGATAGACAAGGTTGCTTCTTCGTGGACCCTTCGTGGCTGGAGCCCTCCATGGACTCGCGCAACCGTTACCCTTCATGGGTTGAAGTCTCCATCAACGTGGATGTATGATAGCACCACCTATCGGAACCACGGCTCAAAAATCTCCGTGTCTCCTAATTGCGTTTGCACACTCCAATCCCATCTCTTTACATTCTTGCAATTTGCATGCTTTACTTTCCGCTGCTCATATACTCTTTGCATGCTTTCTTAACGTGTATTGTGAATGTTAACTTGTGCCAAAACTCCACTTAAACTTAAAGAAATTAAAAACTGCAATTTTTCTTGCTGAGAGTCTATTCACCCCCTCTAGACACCTCTTCTCGATCCTTTCAATTGGTATCAGAGCTTTGGTCTCCATTGCTTTGGTTTAAACACCGTTGGAGGAAGATGGATGAGTCTAGTTTGGGGAGTCTTAGACATAGAGTGCCTATACTTGATGGAGAGTACTTTCATGAGTGGAAAAATGAGATGCTTGTGATTTTCAATGGATATCATTTGAACAAGTACAATACTAGCCCTTGTGCACCTCATGTTGATCCTATGCATCCCACCCTTGATGAGTCAATTGACATGATTTGCAATCTTAGAACTGTTGATCTTATCACTAGAGGTTTTCCTAAAAACTTGATTGGATGTTTGCCTACTCTTAAGTGTCCCTACACCATATGGAAATTTCTTGAGGAACGTTTTCCAAATTATTCCTTAAAAAATCTAGATGAAATTCTCCATAAGTCTATTGCCTTGAGTAAGATGAATTCCAATGATCCTAGGTTTGGTGATTGTCTAGAGCTTACAAATCTTATGCGCACCAAAGGAGATGTTGGAATTATTAGTGATATTATTTCCGAAGCTATTAAAATTCATAAAGAAGATCATTGTCAAACTCACTCTAACGAATCACCCTCTCTAGGAATTGATCCATCACACAATGTTGAACATGGATACTATGATGAGGATGATGATAGTGACTTTGATCTTTATGATGCAATCAGACACTTTGGTCTTATCGCAAATCTTCAGGGATACATGTCAGGAGGAAAGGAATGGGTTCTTGATAGTGGATGTACCGATCACATGACCGGAGATGAAGATATGTTTCGTGAGCTTGCTGAAAACGACGGCCCTCGAAAGTATGTCACTTTTGGTGATAACTCAAAGGGTAAGGTGGTTAGCCTTGGTAAGGTGGCCATCTCACATGATAGCTCCATACAAAATGTCATGCTCGTTGAATCTCTTAGGTACAATTTACTTTCAGTATCTAGACTTGCTGATTTCGGTTTCAATGTCCTATTTACTGAAGTAGATTGCCAAGTGTTTCATAGAAATAATCATAAAATGGTCTTTACCGATATACGTAGAGGTGATCTTTACATTGTTGATTTCACTAAAAAAGGCACAACCTAGAACCTGCTTAATTGCTAAATCCTCTAAAGGTTGGTTGTGGCATAGACGGTTAGGTCATGTGGGCATGCGAAACCTTGACAAGCTTAAAGGAAATCATATCCTTGGCATTAACGATGTCATATTTGATAAGGATAGACTTTGCAGCGCTTGTCAAGCAGGTAAACAGGTTGGCATCCCGTGAAGAACATCATGACCACAAGGAGGCCGCTCGAGCTACTTCACATGGATCTTTTCTGTCCTAATACTTACATAAGTCTCGGTGGAAATTCTTTTGGTCTAGTTATAGTTGATGATTTTTCAAGATTTACGTGGGTGTTCTTTCTCGATGATAAATCGCAGGTCCAAAAGATCTTCAAGAACTTCGCTAGGAAGGCCCAAAATCAATTTGAAGTGAAGATCAAGAAGGTTCGTAGTGACAAAACGGAACGGAGTTCAAGAACGCAAATGTGGACACCGTTCTTGACGAAGAGGGGATTTCACATGAGTTCTCGGCTACGTACACACCTCAACAAAATGGAGTTGTTGAGAGGAAGAACCGGACACTCATCGAAATGGCGAGAACGATGCTTGATGAGTACAAGACGCCAAAGCACTTTTGGGCGGAAGCGGTTGAGACAGCTTGTCATGCAATAAATCACTTGTATCTTCACAAGCTACTCGGCAAGACGGCATACGAGCTCCTCACCGGTAACAAACCCCAAGTTGGATACTTTCGAGTATTCGGCTCAAAGTGCTACATTCTTGATAAGCATCATCGTTCTAAATTTGCTCCTAAGTCTCATGAAGATTTTCTACTTGGTAATGGTCAAACTCTCACACTTACCGTGTCTATAATAATTTCACCCAAAAGGTTGAAGAGACGGTAGATGTGAAGTTTGATGAATCTAACGGCTCGCAAGTAGAGCAATTGCCAATTGATGTAGGAGACAAAGACCCTTCAGAATCAATCCAAGACTTGTCTATTGGCAAGATTCGTCCAACGGAGGTGAAGGAGAGTACCTCGTCCGTCCAAGTGGAAGATTCTACCTCACGACAAGGTGAACCAAGAGTTGATACGGAAGCATCCACAAGTGGGACACACCAAGATGAAGAAAACGAGGAAGTACACCAAGATGAACATCAACAACCTCCTTCTCCACCACGACAAGAGAACGTCAACGTCAACAATGAAGAAGGCCAAGAAGAAGAACATGATGAAGGAGATGTTCCACCAAGATCCAAGCAAAAGCTTTCACGAGTTCGAGCAAGAGTTGCTAAAGACCATCCCGTCGAGCAAATCTACAATGATATCTAAACCGAGAGAATCACTCGCTCTAAAACTCATTTAGCTAACTTTTGTGAACATTATTCATTCATCTCTAGCATTGAACCTATGAAGGTTGAAGAAGCATTGGAAGATCCGGATTGGATAAATGCCATGCATGAAGAGCTATACAACTTTGAGAGAAACCAAGTTTGGACATTGGTTGAGAAGCCCGACAACAACCACAACATCATCGGTACCAAATGGGTGTTTTGCAACAATCAAGATGAAGATGGACAAGTAGTTCGCAACAAAGCACGTCTCGTCGCCCAAGGCTACACTCAAGTCGAAGGTATGGACTATGGTGAGACATATGCCCCCGTTGCTAGACTTGAGTTCATTCGCATCTTACTTGCCTATGCTAATCACCCTGATATCACCTTGTACAAAATGGACATTAAAAGTGCTTTTTCTAAATGGTGAAATAGAGGAGGAAGTTTATGTTAAGCAACCTCCCGGCTTTGTCAATCCTAAGAAACCTAATCATGTTTATAAACTTCACAAAGCTCTTTATGGTCTTAAACAAGCTCCTAGTGTTGGAAATATGCCCTAGAGACAATAATAAAATGATTATTATTATATTTCCTCGTTCATGATAATTGTCTATTATTCATGCTATAATTGTGTTATTCGGAAATCGTAATACATGTGTGAATACATAGACCATAACATGTCCCTAGTGAGCCTCTAGTTGACTAGCTCGTTGATCAATAGATAGTCATGGTTTCCTGACTATGGACATTGGATGTCATTCATAATGAGATCACATCATTAGGAGAATGATGTGATGGACAAGACCCAATCCTAAGCATAGCACAAGATCGTGTAGTTCGTCTGCTAAAGCTTTTCCAATGTCAAGTATCATTTCCTTAGACCATGAGATCGTGTAACTTCCGGATGCCGTAGGAGTGCTTTGGGTGTACCAAACATCACAACGTAACTGGGTGGCTATAAAGGTATACTACAGGTATCTCCGAAAGTGTCTGTTGGGTTGACACGGATCGAGACTGGGATTTGTCACTCCGTATGACGAAGAGGTATCTCTGGGCCCACTCGGTAATGCATCATCATAATAAGATCAAAGTGACTAAGTGGTTGGTCACGGGATCATGCATTACGATACGAGTAAAGTGACTTGCCGGTAACGAGATTGAACGAGGTATTGGGATACCGACGATCGAATCTCGGGCAAGTAACATACCGATTGACAAAGGGAATTGTATACGGGATTACTTGAATCCTCGACATCGTGGTTCATCCGATGAGATCATCGAGGAGCATGTGGGAAACAACATGGGTATCCAGATCCCGTTGTTGGTTATTGACCGGAGAGTCGTCTCAGTCATGTCTGCATGTCTCCCGAACCCGTAGGGTCTACACACTTAAGGTTCGGTGACGCTAGGGTTGTAGAGATATTAGTATGCAGTAACCCGAAAGTTGTTCGGAGTCCCGGATGAGATCGCGGACGTCACGAGGAGTTCCGGAATGGTCCGGAGGTGAAGAATTATATATAGGAAGTCCAGTTTCGGCCATCGGGAAAGTTTTGGGGGTCACCGATATTGTACCGGGACCACCGGAAGGGTCCCGGGGGTCCACCGGGTGGGGCCACCTATCCCGGAGGGCCCCATGGGCTGAAGTGGGAGGGGAACCAGCCCCTGGTGGGCTGGTGCGCCCCCTTGGGCCTCCCCCTGCGCCTAGGGTTGGAAACCCTAGGGGTGGGGGCGCCCCACTTGGCTTGGGGGGCAAGCCACCCCCTTGGCCGCCCCCCCTTGAGATCCAATCTCTAGGGGGCCGGCGCCCCTCAGGGCCCCTATATAAAGAGGGGGGAGGGAGGGCTGCGCACCCCTGCTCTTGGCGCCTCCCTCTCCCTCTACAACACCTCTCCCTCTCGTAGAGCTTGGCGAAGCCCTGCCGAGATCGCCGCTACTTCCACCACCACGCCGTCGTGCTGCTGGATCTCCATCAACCTATCCCTTCCCCTTGCTGGATCAAAAAGGAGGAGACGTCTTCCCAACCGTACGTGTTTTGAACGCGGAGGTGCCGTCCGTTCGGCGCTAGGATCTCCGGTGATTTGGATCATGACAAGTACGACTCCCTCAACCCCGTTCTCTTGAACGCTTCCGCGCGTGATCTACAAGGGTATGTAGATGCACTCCTCTCTCTCGTTGCTAGATGACTCCATAGATTGATCTTGGTGAAGCGTAGAAATTTTTTATTTACTGCAACGTTCCCCAACAATGGCATCATGAGCTAGGTTTATGCGTAGTTTCTATGCACGAGTAGAACACAAACTTGTTGTGGGCATAGATGTTGTCAATTTTCTTGCCACTACTAGTCTTATCTTGTTTCAGCAGCATCGTGGGATGAAGCGGCTCAGACCGACCTTACACGTACGCTTACGTGAGACAGGTTCCACCGACTGACATGCACTAGTTGCATAAGGTGGCTAGCGGGTGTCTGTCTCTCCCACTTTAGTCGGATCGGATTCGATGAAAAGGGTCCTTATGAAGGGTAAATAGAAATTGGCATATCACGTTGTGGTTTTGGCGTAGGTAAGAAACGTTCTTGCTAGTAACCTATAGCAGCCACGTAATAACATGCAACAACAATTAGAGGATGTCTAACTTGTTTTTGCAGCATATGCCTTGTGATGTGATATGGCCAAAAGGATGTGATGAATGAAATATATGTGATGTATGAGATTGATCATGTTCTTGTAATAAGAATCACGACTTGCATGTCGATGAGTATGACAACCGGCAGGAGCCATAGGAGTTGTCTTTATTTTTTGTATGACCTGGGTGTCATTGAATAACTCCATGTAATTACTTTACTTTATTGCTAAACACGTTAGCCATAGAAGTAGAAGTAATCGTTGGTGTGACAACTTCATGAAGACACGATGATGGAGATCATGATGATGAAGATCATGGTGTCATGCCGGTGACGATGATGATCATGGCACCCCAAAGATGGAGATCAAAAGGAGCAAAATGATATTGGCCATATCATGTCACTATTTGATTACATGTGATGTTTATCATGTTTTGGTTCTTATTTTCTTACTATGACGGTAGTAAATAAGATGATCCCTTACAATAATTTCAAGAAAGTGTTCCCCCTAACTGTGCGCCGTTGCGAAAGTTTGTTGTCTCGAAGCACCACGTGATGATCGGGTGTGATAGATTCTAATGTTCACATACAACGGGTGTAAGCCAGATTTACACATGCAAAACACTTAGGTTGACTTGACGAGCCTAGCATGTATAGACATGGCCTCGGAACACAAGAGACCGAAAGGTCGAACATGAGTCGTATAGAAGATACGATCAACATGAATATGTTCATCGATGATGACTAGTCCGTCTCACGTGATGACCGGACACGGCCTAGTTGACTCGGATCATGGATCACTTAGATGACTAGAGGGATGTCTATCCGAGTGGGAGTTCATTATATAATTTGATTAGATGAACTTAATTATCATGAACTTAGTCTAAAATCTTTGCAATATGTCTTGTAGATCAAATGGCCCACGCTAATGTTGCCCTCAACTTCAACGCGTTCCTAGAGAAAACCAAGCTGAAAGACGATGGCAGCAACTATACGGACTGGGTCCGAAACTTGAGGATCATCCTCATAGCTGCCAAGAAAGCATATGTCCTAGATGCACCGCTAGGTGAAGCACCCGTTTTCCCAGCAACTCAAGATGTTATGAACGCCTGGCATTCGCGTAGTGATGATTACTCCCTGGTTCAGTGCGGCATGCTTTACAGCTTAGAACCGGGGCTCCAAAAGCGTTTTGAGCAGCACGGAGCATATGAGATGTTCCAAGAGCTGAAAATGGTTTTCCAAGCTCACGCCCGGGTCGAGAGATATGAAGTCTCCGACAAGTTCTACAGTTGTAAGATGGAGGAGAATGGTTCTGTCAACGAGCACATACTCAAAATGTTTGGGTTGCACAACCGCTTATCTCAGCTGGGAGTTAATCTCCCGGATGACGCGGTGGTCGATAGAATCCTCTAGTCGCTCCCACCTAGCTACAAGAGCTTCGTGATGAACTTCAATATGCAAGGGATGGTGAAAACCATTCCTGAGGTATATTCAATGCTGAAATCAGCGGAGGTGGAGATCAAAAAGGAACATCAAGTGTTGATGGTCAATAAAACCACTAGTTTCAAGAAAGGCAAGGGTAAGAAGAACTTCAAGAAGGACGGCAAGGGAGTTGCCGCGCCCGGTAATCCAGTTGCCGGGAAGAAGCCAAAGCATGGACCCAAACCTGAGACTGAGTGCTTTTATTGCAAGGGAAGCGGACACTGGAAGCAGAACTACCCCAACTACTTAGCGGACAAGAAGGCCGGCAACACCAAAGGTATATGTGATATACATGTAATTGATGTGTACCTTACCAATACTCGTAGTAGCTCCTGGGTATTTGATACCGGTGCAGTTTCTCATATTTGTAACTCAAAACAGGAGCTGCGGAATAAGCGGAGACTGGCGAAGGACGAGGTGACGATGCGCGTCGGGAATGGTTCCAAGGTCGATGTGATCGCCGTCGGCATGCTACCTCTACATTTACCTACGGGATTAGTTTTAAACCTCAATAATTGTTATTTAGTGCCAACTTTGAGCATGAACATTGTATCTAGATCTCGTTTAATATGAGATGGCTACTCATTTAAATCCGAGAATAACAGTTGTTCTATTTATATGAGAGATATGTTTTATGGTCATGCCCCGCTGGTCAATGGTTTATTCTTAATGAATCTCGAACGTGATGTTACACATATTCATAGTGTGAATACCAAAAGATGTAAAGTTGATAACGATAGTCCCACATACTTGTGGCACTGCCGCCTTGGTCACATTGGTGTCAAACGCATGAAGAAGGTCCATGCTGATGGACTTTTGGAGTCTCTTGATTACGAATCATTTGACACATGCGAACCATGCCTCATGGGCAAAATGACCAAGACTCCGTTCTCCGGAACAATGGAGCGGGCAACCAACTTATTGGAAATCATACATACTGATGTGTGCGGTCCAATGAGCGTTGAGGCTCGCGGAGGCTATCGTTATGTTCTCACTCTCACTGACGACTTGAGTAGATATGGGTATGTCTACTTGATGAAACACAAGTCTGAGACCTTTGAAAAGTTCAAGGAATTTTAGAATGAGGTAGAGAATCAAGGTGACCGAAAGATAAAATTCTTACGATCAGATCCTGGGGGTGAATATTTAAGTCACGAATTTGGTGTGCACTTAAGGAAATGTGGAATCGTTTCACAACTCACGCCGCCTGGAACACCTCAGCATAACGGTGTGTCCGAACGTCATAATCGCATTCTATTGGATATGGTGCGATCTATGATGTCACTTACCGATTTACCGCTATCATTTTGGGGATACGCTCTAGAGACAGCTACATTCACTTTAAATAGGGCACCGTCTAAATCTGTTGAGACGACACCGTATGAATTATGGTTTGGGAAGAAACCTAAGCTGTCGTTTCTAAAAGTTTGGGGATGCGATGCTTATGTCAAGAAACTTCAACCTGAAAAGCTCGAACCCAAGTCGGAAAAATGCATCTTCATAGGATACCCTAAGGAAACCATTGGGTATACCTTCTACCTCAGATCCGAAGGCAAGATCTTCGTTGCCAAGAACGGGTCCTTTCTGGAGAAAGAGTTTCTCTCGAGAGAAGTAAGTGGGAGGAAAGTAGAACTCGATGAAGTACTGCCTCTTGAACCGGAAAGTAGCACAGCTCAGGAAGATGTTCCTGTGGTGCCTGCACCGACTAGAGAGGAAGTTAATGATGATGATCAAGGTACTTCGGATCAAGTTACTACTGAACTTCGAAGGTCCACAAGGACACATTCCACACCAGAATGGTATGGCAACCCTGTCCTGGAAATCATGTTGTTAGACAACGGTGAACCTCCGAACTATGAAGAAGCGATGGCCGGCCCAGATTCCAACAAATGGCTTGAAGCCATGCAATCCGAGATAGGATCCATGTATGAAAACAAAGTATGGACTTTGACAGACTTGCCCGATGATCGGCGAGCGATAGAGAATAAATGGATCTTTAAGAAGAAGACGGACGCAGATGGTAATGTTACCATCTATAAGGCTCGACTTGTCGCTAAGGGTTATCGACAAGTTCAAGGAGTTGACTACGATGAGACCTTCTCACCCGTAGCGAAGCTGAAGTCTGTCCGAATCATGTTAGCAATTGCAGCATACTATGATTATGAGATATGGCAAATGGACGTCAAAACGGCGTTCCTTAACGGCTTTCTTAAGGAAGAATTGTATATGATGCAGCCAGAAGGTTTTGTCGATCCTAAGAATGCTAACAAGGTATGCAAGCTCCGGTGCTCCATCTATGGGCTGGTGCAAGCATCTCGGAGTTGGAACATTCGCTTTAATGAAATGATCAAAGCGTTTGGGTTTATGCAGACTTATGGAGAAGCCTGTGTTTACAAGAAAGTGAGTGGGAGCTCTGTAGCATTTCTCATATTATATGTGGATGACATACTTTTGATGGGAAATGATATAGAACTTTTGGACAACATTAAGGCCTACTTGAATAAGTGTTTTTCAATGAAGGACCTTGGAGAAGCTGCTTACATATTTGGCATCAAGATCTATAGAGATAGATCGAGACGCCTCATAGGTCTTTCATAAAGCACATACCTTGATAAGATATTGAAGAAGTTCAATATGGATCAGTCCAAGAAGGGGTTCTTGCTTGTGTTGCAAGGTGTGAAATTGAGCTCGGCTCAATTTCCGACCACGGCAAAAGATAGAGAAAAGATGAGTGTCGTCCCCTATGCCTCAGCCATAGGGTCTATCATGTATGCCATGCTGTGTACCAGACCTGATGTAAACCTTGCCATAAGTTTGGTAGGAAGGTACCAAAGTAATCCCGGCATGGAACACTGGACAGCGGTCAAGAATATCCTGAAGTACCTGAAAAGGACTAAGGATATGTTTCTCGTATATGGAGGTGACAAAGAGCTTGTCGTAAAGGGTTACGTCGACGCTAGCTTCGACATAGATCTGGATGACTCTAAGTCACAAACCGGATACGTGTATATTTTGAATGGTGGGGCAGTAAGCTGGTGCAGTTGCAAGCAAAGCGTCGTGGCGGGATCTACATGTGAAGCGGAGTACATGGCAGCCTCGGAGGCAGCGCATGAAGCAATCTGGATGAAGGAGTTCATCACCGACCTAGGAGTCATACCCAATGCATCAGGGCCAATCACCCTCTTCTGTGACAACACTGGAGCTATTGCCCTTGCCAAGGAGCCCAGGTTTCACAAGAAGACCAGGCACATCAAGCGTCGCTTCAACTCCATTCATGAAAATGTTCAAGATGGAGACCTAGATATTTGCAAACTGCATAAGGATCTGAATGTCGCAGATCCTTTGACTAAGCCTCTTCCGCGAGCAAAACATGATCAACACGAGAACTCTATGGGTGTTCGATTTATCACAATGTAACTAGATATTGACTCTAGTGCAAGTGGGAGACTGTTGGAAATATGCCCTAGAGGCAATAATAAAATGATTATTACTATATTTCCTCGTTCATGATAATTGTCTATTATTCATGCTATAATTGTGTTATCCGGAAATCGTTATACATGTGTGAATACATAGACCATAACATGTCCCTAGTGAGCCTCTAGTTGACTAGCTCGTTGATCAACAGATAGTCATGGTTTCCTGACTATGGACATTGGATGTCATTGATAACGGGATCACATCATTAGGAGAATGATGTGACGGACAAGACCCAATCCTAAGCATAGCACAAGATCGTGTAGTTTGTCTGCTAAAGCTTTTCCAATGTCAAGTATCATTTCCTTAGACCATGAGATCGTGTAACTCCCGGATGCTGTAGGAGTGCTTTGGGTGGACCAAACGTCACAGCGTAACTGGGTGGCTATAAAGGTATACTAAAGGTATCTCCAAAAGTGTCTGTTGGGTTGACATGGATCGAGACTGGGATTTGTCACTCCGTATGACGGAGAGGTATCTCTGGGCCCACTCGGTAATGCATCATCATAATGAGATCAAAGTGACTAAGTGGTTGGTCACGGGATCATGCATTATGCTACGAGTAAAGTGACTTGCCGGTAACGAGATTGAACGAGGTATTGGGATACCGACGATCGAATCTCGGGCAAGTAACATACCGATTGACAAAGGGAATTGTACACGGGATTACTTGAATCCTCGACATCGTGGTTCATCCGATGAGATCATCGAGGAGCATGTGGGAACCAACATGGGTATCCAGATCCCGCTGTTGGTTATTGACCGGAGAGTCGTCTCGGTCATGTCTGCATGTCTCCCGAACCCGTAGGGTCTACACACTTAAGGTTCGGTGACGCTAGGGTTGTAGAGATATTAGTATGCGGTAACCCGAAAGTTGTTCGGAGTCCCGGATGAGATCGCGGACATCACGAGGAGTTCCGGAATGGTCTGAAGGTGAAGAATTATATATAGGAAGTCCAGTTTCGGCCATCGGGAAAGTTTCGGGGGTCACCGGTATTGTACCGGGACCACCGGAAGGGTCCCGGGGGTCCATCGGGTGGGGCCACCTATCCCGGAGGGCCACATGGGCTGAAGTGGGAGGGGAACCAGCCCCTGGTGGGCTGGTGCACCCCCTTGGGCCTCGCCCTGCGCCTAGGGTTGGAAACCCTAGGGGTGGGGGGCGCCCCACTTGGCTTGGGGGCAAGCCACCCCCTTGCCCCCCCTTGAGATCCAATCTCTAGGGGGCCGACGCCCCCCAAGGCCCCTATATAAAGAGGGGGAGGGAGGGCTGCGCACCCCTGCTCCTGGCGCCTCCCTCTCCCTCTGCAACACCTCTCCCTCTTGTAGAGCTTGGTGAAGCCCTGCCGAGATCGCCGCTACTTCCACCACCACGCCATCGTGCTGTTGGATCTCCATCAACCTCTCCCTTCCCCTTGCTGGATCAAGAAGGAGGAGACATCTTCCCAACTGTATGTGTGTGGAATGCGGAGGTGCCGTCCGTTCGGTGCTAGGATCTCCGGTGATTTGGATCACGACGAGTACGACTCCCTCAACCCCGTTCTCTTGAACGCTTCCGCGCGTGATCTACAAGGGTATGTAGATGCACTCCTCTCTCTCATTGCTAGATGACTCCATAGATTGATCTTGGTGAAGCATAGAATTTTTTTTATTTTCTGCAACATTCCCCAACACCTAGAGCGTGGTATAAGTGCTTGACCAAGTTCCTTATTGAAAAAGGCTTTGAAATTGGAAAAATTGATTCTACTCATTTTACTAAAAGGGTTAATGGAGAACTATTTGTGTGCCAAATCTATGTTGATGATATTATATTTGGTTTGACTAACCCTCACTTTAGTGAAAAGTTTGGAAAGCTAATGTCGGAGAAGTTTGAGATGTCGATGATGAGTGAACTCAAATTCTTTCTTGGTTTGCAAATCAAGCAAACTAAGGAAGGTACCTTTGTCTCTCAAACAAATTACACCATGGACCTATTCAAGAAGTTCAACATGCAAGAATGCAAAGGTTTGACTACACCCATGCCTACTAGTGGACATCTTGATTTGACCAAAGATGGTGAACCAGTTGATCAAAAAGTTTACTGCTCCATGATTGGTTCATTGTTATATCTATGTGCTTCACGTCCCGATATTATGCTAAGTGTGTGCATGTGTGCACGATATCAAGCCACCCCTAAAGAATGTCATCTTAAGGCCGTGAAAAAGATAGTGAGATACTTAATTCATACACCAAATTTCGGCATTTGGTATCCAAAGAGGGCCTCTTTTAGTTTTGTTGGCTACTCCGACTCGGACTATGCCGATGACAAGGTTGATAGAAAGTCCACTTCGGGTACTTGTCAATTTCTTGGTAGATCTCTTGTGTGTTGGTCCTCCAAGAAACAAAACTCAGTATCCTTATCCATCGCCGAAGCAGAATACATTGCTGCTGGTTCATGTTGTGCTCAATTACTTTGGATGACCCAAACTCTTAAAGATTATGGGATATATGTGAAACATGTTCCATTGCTTTGTGACAATGAAAGTGCTATCAAAATTGCTCACAATCCCGTGCAACACTCTCGAACTAAGCATATTGAAGTTCGTCATCATTTCATTCGAGATCATGTTGCTAAGGGTGACATTAATCTTAAGCATGTTCGTACCGACAAGCAATTGGTGGATATATTCACTAAACCACTTGATGAGAAAGTGTTTTGTAGGTTGAGAGGTGAATTGAACATTATTGATGCTTCAAACTTGGAGTAGGAACTCCATTTGAATACATGTAAGACATGAGCCTATGACTAATCCTTGACATCTCTCTTGTGATGACTTTCTTATGTCTTGGATATATTTGCACCTTGCATGTTATCTAACCCTTGTAGGTACTTGGATGAATCTAAATCTATGAGATTGCAACTCACTCACATCTTGAGCAATCTCTACATCACCAAGACTCTACACAATGGTGGTTGAAGACGAGGAAGCACGAAACCATTCAAACATATCCTAGGTAGATGAACTCAAATTCCAAGTGGTGCTCCCGACTCTTGATGAGCTACATCAACCTTAAGCAACCCACATAAGTTCAACTACATGATCACGATCAACACCACCACCCAAGGTATGTTATTCCATCTTAGAGAAGCTTTACTCCAAGTCATGAGTCAAAGCAACTCAACAAGATGCGAATGCATCAAAATGCTTAAACGAAAAATGGTAACCCCATTTTGAGCTTAAACGATGAGTATGACCTATGATCAAGTGATCTCACTTGACTCCTAAGTCAATATACTCTAACATAGGTGACTTTGTCGCCGACCAATTCTAGATGAAGTTCTCTTGTATTCTTTTCTGTGCTCTTGCATTTGTCTCATGCATATTTATTTCCCCTTTCAAAAAAAACTTCATCTAGATTTCTTTTCTGTTTCTGTTTGTTCTGCATTCCCTGCACCCAATTCCTTGCAAATCTTTCAGTTAATTCCTTGCAAATCCTTGTGAGATCTTACTTGTCTAGTAAGCTCAGGTGACAAGTGTTTTCTCTGCGATGAACTCGGTCACACCGGTCTATTGCCTTCGGTCCAACCGAAACCTTTCGGTACAACCGAAGCACACAACTCGGTGCCACCGATTTCACTACAGGAAAAATAGCTTGCCACTTGTTCCTGCATTCTTTTGATCCAGCTCCACTCAATGATTCTTGTCCTCTACTAGCATCACATTCGACTTGCTGCTTTGTTATGTGGCTCTAGGACCAAACCCATTTACAATAAAATTCCAGAAGAACCCTTCTTGGAAATTGATGGCAAAGGGGGAGAGAGAGATCACATCAAAGCTTAATCATTTCTATATGGGGAGAAAATACTCAGGAGAGAGAGAGAGACCCCAGATTCTTGGTGTTCAAGAGGAGAGAAGTCACATATCTTTAAGAGGGGAAAGACATGTTCATATTTGATTGTTTGCATTAGCTCTGTTTCTTTTCTTTGCTCTGATTTTCTGTTCCCTATCTTCTCCCAATATCGCATGCTAGATTCAGGGGGAGCAAGACATCTAAGGGAAGGAAATTTTTGAATTCATTGCACATCTTTACCTTTGGGGTCATGTCTATATCCAATGGAGTACTTAGTACTCACTCTCTACATGTCATCCCAGTCTTGGTACTCTTGTGGTTTCCTTTGTTTGCTCTAGCTAGTAGGTGTATCTGTGTTATCTAACTTTGTTTATGCAGGTTCATTTCTTCCTAAGCCAACTCAAGACAACAAGGTAAATATATGCATCACAGTCATGTGTATGAGGTTTTCTTTTTGATGTATATACTGTTTGCAAGAAGGACTCATGAGCATGAAGGTACATTTCCCATATTCAAATCATTTTCTCTGATGCATATAGCCAAGATACATGTAACACACTGCTTACTCTGTCATGCTTATGCATTCACATGCTCCTACGTTCTATATTTACATGATTGCATACATGTAGGGGGGGCCTATGCATGTTACATGTCTTTCCAAAGCTTTACTTGTTATTCTCTATATCTTTATCTAAAGCTTTGATGTATGTTGTCATCAATTACCAAAAAGGGGGAGATTGAAAGCACAAGTGCTCCCTGGGTGATTTTGGTAATTTATGTCCACATATCTCTTGTTGGACTAATACTTTTATCTAGTATGTTTCATATAAGTTCAACAATGAAGTGGCATGGACTAGAGCATGTGGAACCCCTTCATGATGCTAAGGACAAAGGATTGGATCAAGCTCAAAGCACAAGACTCTACATTTTACTTTTATTGATCCAAGATCACATTGAGTCTATAGGAAAAGCCAATACTATCAAGAGGGGATGAGGTGTTGCTTAATGGCTTGTTTGCTCAAAGTGCTTAGTGATATGCTCCAAAGCCCTCAACCACTTTCTCACATCCACATATGTCCCAAACCAAAAGTAAAACTCGGCCCTACCGAATCTTTCCATCCAGCGCCACCGAGTTCTCATGACATAGCCACTGCCACAAAACCCTAATCAAGTCGGTCTCACCGATAGGGATCTCGGTCTTACCGAGGTGGGATTGTAATCTGATACGTCCATTTTGCATCATGCTTTTATATCAATATTTACTGCATTATGGGCTGTTATTACATATTATATCTCAATAGTTATGGCTATTCTCTCTTATTTTACAAGGTTTACCATGAAGAGGGGGAATGCCAGCAGTTGGAATTCTGGCTGGAAAAGGAGCAAACGTTGGAAACCTATTCTGCACAACTCCAAAAGTCCTGAAACTCCACGAAACATCTTTTCGGATTTAATAAGAATTTTTGAGCGAAAGAAATACACCAGGGGGCCTAATCCCTGTCGAGGAGAGAGGAGGACGCCCCCCCTATAGGGCGCGCCCCCTATCTCCTGGGCCCCCTGGTGGGCCTCCGGCGTCCATCTTCTGCTGTATCAGAGCTTTTACCCTGGAAAAAATCATGGGCAAGCTTACGGGACGAAACTCCGCCGCCACAAGGCAGAACCTTGGCGGAACCAATCTAGGGCTCTGGCGGAGCTGTTCTGCCGGGGACACTTCCCTCCGGGAGGGGGAAATCATCACCAATGTCATCACCAACGATCCTCTCATTGGGAGAGGGTCAATCTCCATCAACATCTTCACCAACACCATCTCCTCTCAAAACCCTAGTTCATCTCTTGTATCCAATCTTGTATCAAAACCACAAATTGGTACCTGTGGGTTGCTAGTAGTGTTGATTACTCCTTGTAGTTGATGCTAATTGGTTTACTTGGTGGAAGATCATATGTTTAGATCCTTTATGCATATTATTACTCCTCTGATTATGAACATGAATATGCTTTGTTAGTAGTTATGTTTGTTCATGAGGACATGGGTGAAGTCTTGCTATTAGTAGTCATGTGAATTTGGTATTCGTTCGATATTTTGATGAGATGTATGTTGTCTTTTCCTCTAGTGGTGTTATGTGAACGTCGACTACATGACACTTCACCATTATTTGAGCCTAGAGGAAGGCATGGGGAAGTAATAAGTAGATGATGGGTTGCTAGAGTGACAGAAGCTTAAACCCTAGTTTATGCATTGCTTCGTTAGGGGCTGATTTGGATCCATATGTTTAATGATGTGGTTAGGTTTACCTTAATACTTCTTTTGTAGTTGCGGACGCTTGCAATAGGGGTTAATCATAAGTAGGATGCTTGTCCAAGAAAGGGCAGTACCCAAGTGCCGGTCCACCCACATATCAAATTATCAAAGTACCGAACGCGAATCATATGAACGTGATGAAAACTAGCTTGACGATAATTCCCATGTGTCCTCGGGAGCTCCTTTCTCATTATTAGAAATTGTACAGGCTTATCCTTTGCTACATAAAGGATTGGGCCACCTTGCTTCACTTTATTTACTTTATTTACTTGTTACTCGTTACCATTTATCTTATCACAAAACTATCTATCACCTACAATTTCAGTGCTTGCAGAGAAAACCTTACTGAAAACCGCTCATCATCTCCTTCTGCTCCTCGTTGGGTTCGACACTCTTACTTATCGAAAGGACTACGATTGATCCCCTACACTTGTGGGTCATCAAGACTCTTTTCTGGTGCCGTTGCCAGGGAGTGTAGCGCTTTTGGTGAGTGGAACTTGGTAAGGAAACATTTATATAGTGTGCTGAAATTTTCTGTTACTTCTCACTATGGAAACTAATACTTTGAGGGGCTTGTTTGGGGTATCTTCACCCCAACCAGAAGAGAAAAGAGTTGCTCCTCAGCCTACTGAACTTTATGAAAATATTTACTTTGAGATTCCTTCGAGTATGATAGATAAACTGCTAGCTAATCCATTTGCAGGAGACGGAACATTGTGTCCCGATTTACACCTTATCTTTGTGGATGAAGTTTGTGGATTATTTAAGCTTGCAGGTATTCCCGATGATGTTGTCAAAAGGAAGGTCTTCCCTTTATCTTTGAAGGGAGATGCATTGACATGGTATAGGCTATGTGATGATACGGGATCTTGGAATTATAAGCGATTGAAGTTGGAATTTCACCAGAAGTTTTATCCTATGCATCTTGTTCATCGTGATCGTAATTACATATATAATTTCTGGCATCGCGAAGGAGAAAGCATCGCTCAAGCTTGGAGGAGTCTTAAGTCAATGTTATATTCATGCCCCAATCATGAGCTCTCTCGGGAAATGATTATTCATAATTTTTATGCTCGGCTTTCTCTTGATAATCGCAACCTGCTCGATACTTCCTGTGCTGGTTCTTATATGCTGAAGACTATTGATTTCAAATGAGACTTATTGTAAAGAATTAAACACAACTCTGAAGATTGGGGTTCCGACGATGGTAAGGAGTCAGGTATGACACCTAAGTTCGATTGTGTTAAATCTTTTATGGATACCGATGCTTTCCGTGGATTTAGCTCTAAGTATGGACTTGACTCTGAGATAGTAGCTTCTTTCTGTGAATCTTTTGCTACTCACGTTGATCTCCCTAAAGAGAAGTGGTTTAAATATAATTCTCCTGTTGAAGTGAAAGTAGTTGCACCTATTACAGTCGAAGAAAAGACTATTACCTATAGTGATCCTATTGGTCCTACTGCTTATGTTGAAAAACCTCCTTTTCCTGTTAGGATAAAGGATCATGCTAAGGCTTCGACTGTTGTTCGTAAGAGTAATACTAGGACTTATACACCTCCTGAGCAAATTAATGTTGAACCTAGTATTGCTATGGTTCAATATCTCTTGGATGAGGATTTAGATGGGCATGTTATTTCTTTCTGTGGTGAGACTGCCAATATTGCTAGACCTGATACTAAGACACTTAGTCCTGTCGTAGGCATGCCTGTTATTTCTGTTAAAATAGGAGATCATTGTTATCATGGCTTATGTGATTTTGGGTGCTAGTGCTAGTGCAATACCTTATACTTTATATCAAGAAATTATGCATGACATTGCACCCATTGAATTAGAAGACATTGATGTTACTATCAAGCTTGCTAATAGGGATACCATTAAACCCTTTGGGATTGTTAGAGATGTTGAAGTTTTGTGTGGGAAGGTTAAATACCCTGTTGATTTTCTTGTTCTTGGTTCCCCACAAGATGATTTTTGTCCCATTATTTTTGGTAGACCCTTCTTGAATATAGCTAGTGCTAAGATTAATCGTGAAAAGAATATTGTCACTGTTGGCATAGATGGCATGTTTCATGAGTTTAACTCTGCTAAGTTTAGTAGACAACCTCGTGATAGGGAACCACCTAGCAAGGATGAAATTATTGGTCTTGCTTCCATTGCTGTTCCTCCAACTGATCTGTTAGAACAATATTTGCGTGACCATGAAAACGATATGTTTATGAAGGAAAGGGAGGAAATAGGTGAAGTGTTCCTTAAACAAGAACCTATGCTGAAACATAACCTTCCCGTTGAAATTCTTGGGGATCCCCCTCCACCCAAGGGTGATCCCGTGTTTGAACTCAAACCATTACCTGATAATCTTAAGTATGCTTATCTTGATGAAAAAGAAATATATCCTGTTATTATTAGTGCTAACCTTTCAGAGAAGGAAGAAGAAAGATTATTGCAAACTCTGAAGAAGCACCGAGCTGCTATTGGATATACTCTGGATGATCTTAAGGGCATTAGTCCCACATTATGTCAATACAAAATTACATTGGAGGACGATGCGAAACCAGTTAGAGATCCTCAAAGACGATTAATCCCAAGATGATGGAAGTGGTAAGAAAGGAGATACTAAAGCTCCTTGAGACAAGTATTATTTATCCCGTTGCTGATAGTGAATGGGTAAGCCTTGTTCATTGTGTTCCTAAAAAGGGAGGTATTACCATTGTTCCTAATGATAAAGATGAATTGATCCCGCCAAGAAGTATTACAGGTTATAGGATGGTAATTGATTTCCGTAAATTAAATAAAGCTACTAAGAAAGATCATTACCCCTTACCTTTTATTGATTAAATGCTAGAAAGACTATCTAAACACACACATTTCTGCTTTCTAGATGGTTATTCTAGTTTCTCTCAGATACGTGTGTCAGCGAAGGATCAATCTAAAACTACTTTTACTTGTCCTTTTGGTACTTTTGCTTATAGACGTATGCCTTTTGGTTTATGTAATGCACCTGCTACCTTTCAAAGATGCATGATGGCTATATTCTTTGATTTTTGTGAAAATATTTGTGAGGTATTCATGGATGACTTCTCCGTCTATGGATCCTCTTTTGATGATTGTTTGAGCAACCTTGATCGAGTTTTGCAGAGATGCGAAGACACTACTCTCGTCTTGAATTGAGAAAAGTGTCACTTTATGGTTAATGAAGGCATTGTCTTGGGGCACAAGATCTTCAAGAGAGATATTGAAGTTGATAAAGCCAAAGTTGATGCTATTGAAAAGATGCCATGTCCCAAGGACATAAAAGGTATAAGAAGTTTCCTTGGTCACGCCGGTTTTTATAGGAGGTTCATTAAGGACTTTTCTAAAATCTCTAGGCCTCTGACTAATTTATTGCAAAAAGATATTCCTTTTGTCTTTGATAATGATTGTGTAGAAGCATTTGAAATTTAAACCTATAAGGTTGCTAGCCAACTTGCCTCCACGAAGCTCCCCCAATTGGGGCTTCGTTGGCTGTTCGATCTGCCTTCTAAAGCATCTAAGCCGTTGGATCTTCAGAGCAGTAAAAACCAATTTTCACCTCACGGTTATTTCGCTGTCCAAAGACGGGTGGGCCCGTGCCATGCATTCATTGGCTGGGTTGCCCATTTTACCGTGCAAAAAGCTCAGCCCAAATCGCTCCGCACGCTCGCACCCAATCCCATCCTCTCCCCTTGTCGTCCCGCTCCACACCAGCCGCCACACAACCCTAACCCCTTTCCCCTCGATCCCCACAACCCCTCCCTCCTCCTCCTCGCTCCTCGCCATGGCTCCGCCCTAGGAGCCTCGCCATAGCCTCCTACTCCCCCTCCACCACCGTAGGCGCCATGGCCTCCTACCCCCCTCCACCACCGTAGGCT
>NC_057798.1:418938566-418943091 GCF_018294505.1 Triticum aestivum
AGGCTCCATGGCCTCCTACCCCCCTCCACCACCGTAGGCACCATGGCCTCCTACCCCCCTTCACCACCGTAGGCGCACACAGACAGCAGATCCGTGCTGGAGAAGAGCAGCTCCAGTCACGGTTGGGTGCAGCCGCGACGAAGATGAAGGAGCTCCGCCACTCGTCTTTGCCTCCTCGCCGTGTCCTTGTTGCTCCTCCTCCTCTCTCCCTCCGTTCCTAGCAGCGCAACATCCAGGGACAAGGGGAAGGAGCAGCTCGACCCGGCTCCATCTATCTTTCCTAAATGCACGAGGACTGGAGGAGCAGGTGGCAAGGGAAGCCATCATGGCCTCCATATCTCTTTCCGTCGTGCACGAGGACTGGTCGAGAAGGTGGCAAGGGAAGCCGCCATGGCTAGCCGCGGTGCTGCACAGGGATGCCTACCTCCGGGTTTCCGTCTTGTCTCCAATCCCCTTCCGTTTCAGTGTGTGTTCTTTTTTCCTCTTGGCCCGATCTGCTCACATGTTTGGGGTTTCATGTTGTAGGGATCAAGTCTGGTGCGGGCGGTGTGGTATAATGCATAGGTGTGTAATCTTGGCTATGACCTGTGCTGGTGATTTGGCTGTCAACTTCTAAATCTACTAATCATTCAAAAATGTTGAACTTGTTGTCCTGCTGTGTGGACATGTATTGATTATGCTTTTAAGCACTGCGCTTTGTTGATGCAGTGCCATTTATCTGGTACAGGAGAATGTCAATGGTAAAGCATTTGGTTCTGATGGATCATATTATTGGTTCTCTGTTCAACTAAAGATGGCTTCAGATAAGACTACGGTTTGAATATTCATGTATTATTTTTCTGCATGTTGTAGTTTCTTGTTCTTCTATAAACTGGAAGGCCAATATATATTTCTCAATGTATCATTTTGGGACTGTTTGACTGCTGAACAATATTGCCATGCTGATCATTCTTCATGTCTTTGCAATTTTTGGTCTTTGTTTTGATTTCGTTGTGTGGCTGTGCTTCGATCCAGGTGAGTTGAGTTACGGCTTGGTTGGAGATGTTGATGTTGTTCGAGACGTGTGTTGGATTCACCGTTTTCAAGGTTCTGAATAAGGGCAAGTTTGACTAGGTCGAAGTGAGTGCTCTTTGCCACCTCAGCTCTTCGTTTGGTTTGGGTCACTCGTGTTTTTTTCTTTCGACGGCAAAATAACTTCTCTTTTCAAATCACTTAGTGTGTGATATATATATCACATTATAACAGGGTAAGTCTGAAAAAGCCCTTTATTTGAATGAGCAAGAATCCGTGGTGTGCTCCTGAGCTATGTGTCCCTTTTCCAAATGTTAGAAAGATTATCTTAACTTAGTTATCACCTAGAAGTTGGCTTTGGCTACTAGGCCCCTTTGATGTTTGCATGACTTCCAAACCACAAGGAACACTCCAGAACGAAACTCACTTAAGCAGGCTGATAGATGATACCTGTTCTCGAGCCTATTTTCTCAAAATAATAAGAGGCTGAATGCTTTAGACACTTGCCAACCATCTTCTCACCTCGGCATTTCGTTACACTTGATTATTGATTCATAAAGGAGTTGTTCCACATTCACCAATTCCCCAAACTGTATGTACACATTGCTTGCAAAGGAAACAAATTTAAACCCTCTTCAAAAAAAATTGGATTGTTGTAAGGTTAAAAAAATGCATGTGTTATCCTGTAAGCACTTGAATTGAATGGCAAAATGAAAGGTAAATCAGTAGTGGATAATCTTACCTTGTTAGCCTATACAACACCACAGGTAGTATGCAATTGCCAACCCATATATCCCCGGACAGGGCATGCAGGTAGCTCTTGACCTTGCCAGAGAGTGTAAGTAGTTCATTTGGTTCATTTGTTTTGCGTTTTGACATGCATCATTCGTTGCATTTATCTATTCTTGAAAAACTGATGATAAAACGAAATGAATTTTCAATGTTTGGATTGATGATCAGTACTTGCTATATAATGCAGTATATCATTGTCTGCTTTGACAAAATATATCATGGTCAAAGAATACAAATATTTCGCGAGTAGAAAAAGCATACAGATATTAATTATCAGTAAAAAGATGAAGTATTCAGATATAAAAATGCTTTCACCTCACTTGTCAGGCTATTATGAACTATATTTTTGGTGTAATTTCCATATCAGAATAAAACTGGCTCATCCGATGCTTGACTGTATCTTAGCATGCTTATCGAGTACATTCCTTATGTCATTTTTACAGATAAATTCATTTGTGTCAAGTATCACCTTTTGCCATATCAATATGAAAAGTTGTCATATATTGGCCTGTCAAATTTATCAGGTGCCAAGTTCACTCCCATATTCTTAATTTTGTTTCTTCTAATTTTGGTATTGGTGTGTGTATTGTTAGTGAAAACATGCTCTAAGGCAAGCATGCCCTCTGTTACAGCTTGCTAGCCATTTTTGTTTGTGAATACGCAAGGGTGCCTTGCCTTCTCTGCTCTATCAAGTGGGTGAGCTCAATTTTTTAAGGCCAGTCAGGTGACTAAGCCATAAAAATAACAAGGAGAAGAGTCCCTTATCAGTTGATTCGATCTTATCTAGGTTCTATTTTCTTTTAGGCCATGAGTTTTGATGTCTTGGTAAGAGCTACAAATACATTCAAAGAGTAAATCTGTTTTCTTCTACTGAATTTCTGTACATTGTATGAAAAGGGTGCACCTATAACGCCCAGTAGAAATTTCAGCTGAGGGATTTGTGCAGACTTACAAAGCTATCATGATAGATGTTAGTGATTGAATTGTTGGGGTCGCTGGAAACGGGGTGGCTCGAAGCAAATCAGTTACTTATTCAGTATCTTTAACACTCATGGAAACGTTATATGCCCATCCTAAATTCCTAATTACTCCCTCCGTCCCAAAATAATTGTCCCAACCTTAGTATAAATTTGTACTAAAGTTAGTACAAAGTTGAGACACTTATTTTGAGATGGAGGGAGTATTATTGTATCATATAACTGAAAGTGCATTAGACCAGTGGTGTTATGAGAAATAAACAATTTTTGTCCCATAGCTGAACTGTTTCTTTTCTCAGTGTTTATATATGTCAGAGATGTGTATGATTTAGATAATTCTCTTCATTTGTTAACTTTACCGCTTTATTTTTGACATGCTTCATTATGTTAATCAAAGGCACACATCTGACCTCCGGGAAACGAGCAAGCACATCAAGCCACTACCAGATTTCCACCCTTCCCTATACACGTTGGCCCATCTATGAGGTACCAACCAGCTCCATGGCCAAAATCAAAACCCATCGCAAAGACCTCATGCTGAAGGTTTGTAACATCCCAAAATTCTAAATTTTGGAATGTTATAAACAAATAGATAGATTTGATTGGTTGCTTGATTGATTGACTGAAAGTGAGTGAATTCGAAACTTTTTGAAAGTTAAATGAGAGGGAATAAAAGGACTTTCCCAAACTTTCATTTTTGCATTTTATGCTCTTCGTGAATTCAAATTCTTTTCAACACAAAAACCTTGGAGAGAAGATGACATGACTTCTTCCATTTATTTAAATGACAAGGGGTGTTGAGAATATTTGAATTTCATTTGGAAATATTCCAATTCTGAAACTTTATGCGACTCAATGATTTTCACGAGAGAAGATAAAATGACTTCTTCAAATTATATGAAATATGAGTTGGGAGTTTCAAAGAATTAAATTCAAAGCCCCTTTGAATTTATTTTCAATTTGAAATAGATCATCATGCATATTTTATTTTCTTGCATTTTGGTCGATCCTAGAAATTTCACGCAACTCAAGGACCCTTGGAGAGAGTTGGAGATTTCGTTATTTTCATATTGAGAGTTTTCTCGAATTGAAAAGAGGGTCATTTGATTTATTTATTTTATCTTCAATAATTTTTCCGTTATCAAAAAAAATATAAGAGAGGGAATAATATGACTTTCCCAAAGTTAGGAAAAAAATGAAGATCTAATAGATAAATCAATTTTGTTTGCCGGAGTTTTATTCGCATTTTATTTGGATAGGGAAAAAAATGCGTGTTTTCAAAAATTGTTTTTTAGGTCCGGAGAAAAGTTCATTTTGTTCGGCTCATTTTTAGGAGTCGGGGAAAATTTACTTTATTAATTTTGAAGTTCGTTTACATTTTCTTTTATTTATTTTTTTGCGCGCGAGACCGTTTAAAAAAAAAAGAAAAAAAATCCACAGCGCCTTGGGCCAAAGGCCCAAGCCACTAGCCGCCGGCCGGCCAAGAGGCCATAGCGCGCGTGCACCAGGGAGCCGCCGCTTCTTTCTTTCCTAGTCCTAGTAGGACTCTTGTCCTATGTTCGTTTATTCCGTATCTAATTCTAGATCTTTTCCTCTTGTTTCCTAATCCTAATCTATTTCTTGTCCCCTACCCCAAGCAAAACCCTCCCCTCCCCAATATAAATACCCAAGCACCCCCCCTCTAAACACATCAAACCTCTCCTCTCCTCTCCTCTCCTCTCCGCCGCCCCAAGCCGCGCCTCACC
>NC_057798.1:418943103-418950406 GCF_018294505.1 Triticum aestivum
GCCGCGCCCAACACCGCCCAACCCCGCGCCCTAGTGCCGCCGCCGCCGCCCTGCGTCAACGCCGCCGTCGCCGCCGTTCGCCGGAGGTACCGCGCCGCGTCTCTTCTTTCCCTCGGTTCAGTTTTTCTTATAAACCGTTCCGATTCTTTTCTTCTCTACCGATTCGTTTTCTTTCCGATTTTTCGCTAAACCGTTCCGGTGTTCTAGATCGGTTTTTCGTTTCGATCTCTTTTCCGAAAACCCTAGATTGGTTTTCGTTCTTCTTTCGGACCGTTCGTCTCAACGAACGTGATCACCGATTATTTCCCGGTTAACGACGTCTGTTCGTATAACCGTTCTTCTTTTTCTTCTCGTCGGATTTATTCCGCGATCGCGATCTCAGATCCGATCTTCGTTCTAGTTTATCTTCTCGCTCGTTTATCGGAATCAGGTGATTCAAGCGCCTGGAGTTTCATCTCGAAACCGCCGTTTCGTCTAATCAACTTGAACAAGCTTATGCTACAGTAAAAATTTGACCTAGTTTCAACTTGCTAGAACCGAGTTGTTTTCTTTCGCCGTTTGTTTTTTGTAGTTTGTTCGGTTCGTTCTTTCTTTGCAACCGGAGTTCTTAAGTTGAACTTTCTGGTTCGTTCTCTTGTTCGATTTTTTTCCTGTGCATTAGATGAGTACTTATTGTGTGGTTACTATTGTTTGCTTACGATAGATTGACCGGAGTGTGACGATTAGATCTATCACGAGTTTTGAGTGCGAATCATCTTCATCAACATTGCAGGCAAGTAATACTTGATCATATCTTTCCTACTACCCAGTTTTATTGCATTAGATCCAACCCTCAAACACTTGCATTGTTTAGGATCTAAATTAAATTGTGGGATTGGGAAGTAGATGAGGTAGTACCTATTACCTGTAGTATTATGAAACCTTTGGGAGTTACTCTACGTTTGCTTATATTGCCATGCTATGCTAGTAGACGTGGATTGGGTGAGTGATATCCATGACAGATGTGAGATTGATAATTTTAATGGTTTATCTAAGGTGGCAACTTAAACACACATCTGGGTGGATTGAGGCACCTGATGTCTATCAGGACTTGCCTGTTTTTTTTTCGGACCGCCACCCAGGCTCAAAGGGATCATAAGATAATTCATACTAGTAACTTACGTGTGCAGCCACAAGCCATTATGGGCTCTGGCATAGTTGACTAAGTTGTGCGAACTCTTATAGTGGTGGACTAGCAGATGTAGGGGATGTAGGTGTACCGGTCCACCCATCGTAAGGTGCTAGCGCTTCTGAAAGACTATGTCTCGGTCATCCGTTTCTTAAACACCATGAAGTGCGAGAAAACAAGCGGAGGCGATCGAGTCTTGTGGGGAAAAGTGCGCAACCTCTGCAGAGTAACAAACTAATCATGATTAGCCGTGTCCCCGGTTATGGACAACTTGAGTATCTAGTACTTGAATATCATTGTGAATCTCAACATGTTACTTCTAATAAAAGCTATTGGGTTTTAATGATTACTTTTAATTGGGATTGAGGATGCTGTCAACCATTCTCAATGTTTCACAACCACCATGATAGTTAAACAAAATTATTCCTTTGATGTAGGGAAAAATTGGCTTTTCGCAAAAACTGTAACCATAGAGCCTTACCACCAGTCATATATGCATGTAGTATAGCCTATTCTTTCATTACTCTCTATGTGTTACATTGCCAGCATATTCCATGTGCTGACCCGTTTTCGGGCTGCAACTTTTCATGTTGCAGACTTTTCAGACGACGAGTAAGTGGTACGTTAGGGTTACGATTTCCTATACTCAACTTTGCCGTTGGTGTTGATGGGAATCCACAACCTTGTTGCTTCCGCTATATTTTGGATTGAGGTAATAGTTTTACGTTACTATATACATGTGATTTACCTCTGTTATAAATCCTTCGAGTACTGTGTGTGTCAGCATACTGATCCAGGGATGACACATAAGCACAGAGACTTGATCCATTCGGGTCGGGTCGCTACAAGATGGTATCAGAGCACATGTTGACTGTAGGACGTGACCCTAGAAAATGACAAGCCCATAGGAAAGATTTTTCTCTACAACTTTCCCTTTCAAAAGATCTTTTACCTCTCTTCTCTTCTGAGTTTATTCAAATATTCCCTTTTTAGTGAGACCATACCCCTTTTCCCTTTTGACCACTCGAAGATTTGACTGATGAGACCACTCCAAGGAGACAAGATATCGGACAACCAAGACCATTTGGAATGAAGAGGATTTTACCGTGTAAATGGAAACTACAACTGTTGAAGACTCCGAAGACTTGGAGAATTTGAAGGCTCTGAAGAATTCCCAAATTTGTATGACCCAGGAAGGCTACCTTTATGGAACCTGGCAGACTATGGAAGTTATCAATACCGAGATCAAGGTGTATCGGAGAAAGACCGGAGCATGGAGAGTTAGTAACTCAAAGTTTTGTCAAGAAAACTCTAAGACAGGAGATATCAATCATGAAATGAAAGCTCATGGCAGTAACATGGGCATAGACATGGCTAACGATGGTGTTATTGCCCGCCTATGCTATTGTCACCGTGCGGAGTTAAGCATGCAGATGCATGGAAGGATTGGATGGTAGAAAGCTGATGGAGCATCTATCTGCAAACGTTGGAGTGTTAACCTTAGCTGGTGTATACACCAGGATCTGGAGTGTTACATCAGGAAGTTAAGATGGACCTACAAGAAGCAATATTTGACAATAAGGCAATTGGTGAAGAACTCAGGACCCAGAAGCTGAAAGTAGACAAGATGAAGGAGCAAAACATCGAGATACCGGAGATTTGACAATAACTGAAGGACAGTAGGATCATGGATCATGTCAAGGATGTTGAAACCGGCAGTTGGAACGTAACTCCAGAAATATTGAAGGACGTCGCGAGAGACTTCGCGTCAACAGAGATGATCTGGCAAAAGAACTTGAGCACGACAAGCACGATTGAAAGAAGCCATCGGAGACATGAACATGACTTGAAGAGTTTGGAGACGTTGAAGATTCATTGACCTTTAGAAGACCAAACCCCTATTATATACCTACGTTAGATGCGACGTTTGTGAGCTGTCATTTGTATGATGTTTTTTTCGACAGCCACAATAAAATCTGTCTTTTCAAAACTTTTTTTTGTATTGAGTGCATCCCTCTCGATCTCTCTTATTCCACCCCAAATCCATGGACCCAATAGAGGATGAATGGAGATGAACTTGTACTCTCTGGACCGATGAGTCAATTGGAGATGGACCGATGGATTCAGAACATGAGGATCACATGGAGAATAACCCTATAGCCGGAAAGGATATGACCCAGCACGCTCTTCCATTCTTTGAAAGAAGTGTTGCTACCTGGTGGAGGATGTACCAAACCCTCAACGGATGACAAGGAGTAACTACTTGGGAAGAATTTAAGTTGACTTTGCTAAAGTCTCAGTTTGTGACCCAGAAGTTGAAGCCTTATGGAAAAGATATGAAGAAACCTTGTGCGTACAAGCTCTGTGGAGAAATAGGACACAACCATAAAGAAAAGAAGGACGAATACCCTCATAAGTAGAGGATTATCAAAGGAGTTAGCCGAGGATTTTCAGGGAACTTCGATTGGAGATTGTTCCCAAAGGTTTTGTTGCAGCAATGGAAGTTCAGTTTACATTGTTGGAAAAGATCCGTGAAGCTCAGAAGGATGACAAAGAGATTGCTGAGGTAAAAGAGAGGATGAACAAAGGAAAGGCCAAAGGTTTTCATAAGGATGAACACGACACCTTATGGTTTGAGAATAGTGTATATGTGCCAATAATGCAAAGATCAGGAAGTTAATACTTCAGGAGGCTCATGACTCACCATACTTGATTCGCCCTGGAAACACCAAGATGTATTTGGATTTGAAGGAGTGTTTCTGGTGGACTGGTATGAAGGAGGATATTACGGAGTATGTAGTCGTAAGTGATGTATGTCAGAGAAAGTAAAAGCAGAGCATCAGAAGTCAGCAGGATTATTGCAGCCTATGCTAATACCTGAATGGAAGCAGGATAAGCTTGGCATGGATTTCATTACCAGATTTCCCAGAACCCGAACGGGATATGATTCTATCTGGGTAATAGTTTATTCGCTTGATCAAAGTGGCTCGCTTTATCCCAGAGAGAACCACCTATACAAGTGCGAAGTTGGCCAAGATATATATTTGAGAAAGGATCGTATGTCTGCATGGAGTTCCGAGGACCATCGTAGAGGAACGCAGTTTTCCTCAAAGTTTTGGAATCAGCTGCACCAGACTTTGGGTACTAGGCTAGAGTTCGGTACAGCCTTTCATCCGCAGACAGATGGATAAATCAAGAGAGTCAATCAGATTTTGGAGGACATGTTGAGAGCGTGTGCGCTAGATTATGGATCTAGTAGTGATGATAATTTACCTCACGCGGAGTTTCTCATTCAAGAATAGCTACCAAGTCAGTTGGAAGATGGCCCCTTTTTGAAGCTTTGTATGGGAGAAAGAGCCAGACACCGTTGATGTGGGATGAAGTTGGAGACCGTCAGTTGTTTGGACCAAATGTGATCAAGGAGTCAGAAGAGAATGTTAAGTTGATTCGAGATAGACTGAAGGTAGCTCAGTCCAGGTAGAAGAGTTATGCAGACTTAAAAACGCAAGGAGGTAGTCTATGAAATTGGAGATAGAGCATGTCTTCGTGTGACCCCTCTGCGAGGAGTTAAACAATTTGGAGTTAAGGGACAGTTAGCCCCGAGATTTGTAGGACCATACCGAGTTTTGGAGCGTATGAGAGAAGTGGCCTACAAGTTTGAGTTACCCGAAGGACTGTCAGGAGTTCAAGATGTGTTTTACGTTTCCCAGTTGAAGAAGTGCCATGCAGAGATGGCCAATATTCCCCTGTAAGGACGCTTGACACTGGAAAGGATAATGATGTTCCACGAAGTGGAGTATGGATTTCATAAGTATAAGTTTTATCACGGTATGTGGGACATCCCACGAGGATGAAGAGATGAAGTGTTATTGGATATAAAGGAGGTATGATGTTGGAAATATGGATCAATGGAAATTCCATGAAGAGTCTGAGTAATCATGTCCTAGTTTGGTGCCAATAGAAGGAAGGAAGACAGTACAATTGGATGGATTTAAGAATACTAGGAAGTTGGAAGTTGGAATAATGAACAGTTGCCCGATGATGAGTTCAAGATTTGCAAGTGATGAGATGGGCCATAACCCACAGGCCCCAGGACCTGCCAAGAAGCAAGCACACTCTTGCTGAAGGAAAAACCCTGGAAGAAGTTACGACTTGTATCAACCGACGATTCTATAGGAGTTTACGCAAAACCTGAGAGTTGTTAAGTAACGATAGATGTTTGTTTGGCTTGCAGAATCTATGGATTTTCCAAACTTGGTTCGTCGACAAGAAGAATTCTGCAATGCTTGTGAGGATGACCGAGTGTTAGAATGCGAGATTCGCTAAACCATGTACAAGGAAATGATTTGGGTGCGGGATGGATTGATCACCATACCGACTTACTCTTATTATTCGCTTTGCTATATGGGATGGTAAATCTGAGTGACTTACCTATAGTGGAGAGACGACGATCAAAACCTTGTTTGAACCTTAGAAAGGTATAGGTATTTTTTTCCCTTGTACACGGCAGTTGTTGCCAACCGTAGGTTATACGGTGAGGATCACACAGACCCTTTCCTGCAGGAGAAACCATAAATTGTTGACCACCACGAGATATCGATAGTTGTTTAGCATTGGCGTCAGACCCGTCAGCTATGAAGACCCAGTTTCGGGATAACCTTACCAAGATGAAAGGACAAAGGAATTGAGGAAAAGGTTATGCCACTACCGGAAGAGCCCAGAGAAGGGATTATCCTTAATATCTGAGAAGACTGACACTGTCAACGATAAGGATGGAGTATATGAGTTTTGATGGAACCGTAACAATGTTTCTAAGGGTGGTAGCACCCGAGACCTCGGAGATGATCGATGGACTTTGAGAAGACCCCAAACCCTAACCTATTCTTTCTAGCCTCTCCGAATCTCGAGGACGAGATTCATTTTAAGGGTGGTAGTTTGTAACATCCCAAAATTCTAAATTTTGGAATGTTATAAACAAATAGATAGATTTGATTGGTTGCTTGATTGATTGACTGAAAGTGAGTGAATTCGAAACTTTTTGAAAGTTAAATGAGAGGGAATAAAAGGACTTTCCCAAACTTTCATTTTTGCATTTTATGCTCTTCGTGAATTCAAATTCTTTTCAACACAAAAACCTTGGAGAGAAGATGACATGACTTCTTCCATTTATTTAAATGACAAGGGGTGTTGAGAATATTTGAATTTCATTTGGAAATATTCCAATTCTGAAACTTTATGCGACTCAATGATTTTCACGAGAGAAGATAAAATGACTTCTTCAAATTATATGAAATATGAGTTGGGAGTTTCAAAGAATTAAATTCAAAGCCCCTTTGAATTTATTTTCAATTTGAAATAGATCATCATGCATATTTTATTTTCTTGCATTTTGGTCGATCCTAGAAATTTCACGCAACTCAAGGACCCTTGGAGAGAGTTGGAGATTTCGTTATTTTCATATTGAGAGTTTTCTCGAATTGAAAAGAGGGTCATTTGATTTATTTATTTTATCTTCAATAATTTTTCCGTTATCAAAAAAAATATAAGAGAGGGAATAATATGACTTTCCCAAAGTTAGGAAAAAAATGAAGATCTAATAGATAAATCAATTTTGTTTGCCGGAGTTTTATTCGCATTTTATTTGGATAGGGAAAAAAATGCGTGTTTTCAAAAATTGTTTTTTAGGTCCGGAGAAAAGTTCATTTTGTTCGGCTCATTTTTAGGAGTCGGGGAAAATTTACTTTATTAATTTTGAAGTTCGTTTACATTTTCTTTTATTTATTTTTTTGCGCGCGAGACCGTTTAAAAAAAAAAGAAAAAAAATCCACAGCGCCTTGGGCCAAAGGCCCAAGCCACTAGCCGCCGGCCGGCCAAGAGGCCATAGCGCGCGTGCACCAGGGAGCCGCCGCTTCTTTCTTTCCTAGTCCTAGTAGGACTCTTGTCCTATGTTCGTTTATTCCGTATCTAATTCTAGATCTTTTCCTCTTGTTTCCTAATCCTAATCTATTTCTTGTCCCCTACCCCAAGCAAAACCCTCCCCTCCCCAATATAAATACCCAAGCACCCCCCCTCTAAACACATCAAACCTCTCCTCTCCTCTCCTCTCCTCTCCGCCGCCCCAAGCCGCGCCTCACC